>NC_026000.2:79064786-79144620 GCF_000442705.2 Elaeis guineensis
CAAAGTCAGAGTGTGATCGAGATGGGATTGACCACTCCAAGAGTTGGAGAAGAATAAGTCACTGTATTTCAATTTAGCAAAACCTTGGCCAGGGTAATCATCAGATGAATTTGATATTTTGAAATACAATGTGAACAACCTGATCAGAGTTGACAGTTGAACTCTGGGGTGTCCTATGATCATTTTGGTCATGGGGATGAATTATATGAAAACTATATCCGCATGGGTTCTAAGGATGTTGTTCTACACATTCGACCTATCCGGTCGTCGGGTACCATTGCTAGATGGTCACTTCGATTGGTATAAAAATTTATTCTTGTGCTATTGACTTTGATTCGGACCTATAAGATCACGCACATTAGAGTTCATGATCCGATCAAATGGTTGATTAATGATTAAGAATCGTTCTAGGGTTAAATGATCAATACGATTGACATTTAACCCAGTGCAAGTGTTGCAGGAGGATCGATTAGCAATTCGATTGCTAATTGGCTTAATTTGATTAAGCCAATGGGCTGAAATTAAGTCTAATTAAATATGATTTAATTAAATTTAGTTTGGGCTTGATTGGATTAAGTCCAATTGGTTAATTGGATAAGCCAAGTGCAAGGAAAAACTAGTCCTAGTTCAACTAGGACTTGGGTCAATCTAATTTCTAATTTGATTAAAAAATTAAATCAGATTTAAATTTAATTTAATCTGATTAAATTAGGTTCTTAATTGGGTTAAAACCTATTTTAATTGGGTTGATTTAATCTTAGTTTGATTTGGTTTGAGAAACCAAATTAAAACAAGTCATAAGATAGAATCCTAGTAAGACTAGGATTCCACCTTGCACCACATAAGCCATCCCCACGCCCTCTCTCTCATTCAACGCCAATCTCCTCTTATTTTGTGTGACAAAAGCCCTCTCCCAGGTCTCTCCCACATTCACAAAAGGTCTCCTCTCTTCTTTCTTACATGGAAGGTGGTTTGGATCAAATAAAAAAGGAATAAGTTTGGATTTCGAATTCTATGAGATAGAGTTTTAGAAATCCAAAACTCTTTCAATTTTGCACCAAATCTATCCAAATTTTTTTTGAAATTTTCATAGATTTTAGGGTACATATTATGCACCCTTTTCTAGTGATCCATACATAAAAATAAGGAGGAGGTGCTCAAGAGTTGGGCGCCCCTTAACTTGCCATGTTTGGATAAGCCTTGACTAGGTATTTGACCTAGACAAGGACTCTATCTTATCTCTCTATATAAAATGATTTTCTTCATAAAATTTTTAGAGAAGATAGAGATTTGAGAGACCTTTGAGCCATATAAAAATTAGAGAGAAATACCTTTGGGTCGTGGAGATATAAAAGACACAAGTTAGGGTATCTAGAGAGAGAAACGAGAAGAAGAAGAGGATCTTCTTCTAGGGTTGTTTGTTTTCATATCTTTCCTCCCTCCATCTTGAGTTTCCTGAGAGTATCTCAGATTTGAAACTCCTCCTCCTACTTTTCATCTTTGGAAGAGTCCAAATCAAAAGAAGGAGGTACCTGATCAACCATCAAAGAAGGATCAGTGTAGTACTAGCATACTGTGCTGATTTCCTGAAGCAGGACTTCTGATCGAGATTCGTGGGCTCGTGTGGATGACTCCTAGAGGTCGGACGCGTGTGTAGCTTGCAACATTATCCTCAATCCTAGATCAACAAGATTAGAACATCTAACTTGCAAGGTACTAAATTTGATCTATTGTTTAATACATACATTAGATGTAGTATAGAAACATGTTGATATGATCAACATGTAGTTCATGCTATATTTATATATTTTAATTTTTGATTTAATGCTATGTAATAATCATATAATAGGATCTTATATCTAAGAATTTTTGATTTTAAAAAATAATTTTAATTTATTTTAGTCTTCCGCTGTATGATCTTGAAAAAGTTTCAAAATCTAACCCTGAAACCCTAGATCTGGTTCCTACAATTGGTATCAGAGCCAGGTTCTTTATTACATGATTATTTATACATGATTAGTTTATTTTTTAGATTAGATCTAATTTATAATCTAATTATTAAATCTGAAATTAAAATTTTAGATCAATCATGAACTGCAAGGTTGTCCTGCTGTAAGGTTTACCCCTTACAATGCAAAGGTTGTCCTAGTTTGTGTAGATCTATCTTTAATCATAAATTTGTTAGATATGATCTAGATTAAATTTATGATTTATTATATTTAAAAAATATTTAAATCTGAAATAAAATCTCTTTGTTAATAATTTTTGTGCAAAGAAATTATTTAAAGTTGAAATTGTTTCAATTACATGAACCTGTTTAGATTAGATCTAAAGTAGTTTCATGTTTATTTCACTTATATCTTGATTATGAATCAAACATGCAATATGGTTGGTAGAATCATATTATAAAATTATTTTATAAATATAAAAATTATTTTTTGAAAAGTCGAACCCAACCCTCACCCCAAAACTTAATTAAGAATTAAGAAGTTGTTTGATTAGGTTCTAGGATTGTGAATTGAAGAACCTAAGACACAAACCATAACACATTGGGTTAATGGGTTAGTGGGAATTTGGTCCATTAATTGGGTTAGACCTATGATTAGATTGAAGATGGACTTAATTAGAGAATTGACTAAATCTAATCAATTGTTGTCTTAGATTAGGTCAAGGATTCTCTAGATCAATTACAATAGTTGTAGTTGGTCAAGTCCATGTCTTTAATGAGAACCAAATGGACTTGATTCTTGGCTAAGTGGTCTAGCATGAACTGTTAGGTTGATCTAATCGAAACTAATTAAACCAGTTGGTGTCTAAGGTAAACAAGATCGGTGGTTTTTAATTGGGAGCCCGCTTACCTGGCCATTTCTGTTGGTGTCTAAGGCAAACTTTGGCAGACCCTCCCACTGATCGAACTTACCTGGCCTCTTGGTGAAATTATGTTTTGATCGGATCACTTGACTATTCGAGCTGACCCATGTCAGCTAGGTAAATCAGTGTGACTGATTTAGGTGCTCCTAGATCAGCCCTTTTAATGGTCTCCCTTAAGCTGACTTGGTGAAGCCAGTGGGAGGATCATGATAAGCTGGTTCATCTGACCTCATCCTCTATATTATATAAATCCTCTAAAATTATTAGGTCCTTAAAATGATAAAGTTATGGAGATAACTGAGTCATAGCCTCCCATTATGGTGTTTGATATGAGTCCATTAACTTAATAATCATTGCAGACCCAAAGGCCTGGTGCTTGTTGACTAATAGAATTATCACTCATCATATGATAACTTGGAAGTATCTCTCTAATGGTGGTTAGGTGAGCTAACCAAAGTTGGGTTTAATCATTCGTTGGTTAGATACACCAAGTATGATCATGTTAATGGTTGGACCTAACCGGATCCTTACAGTGGAGGCCAAAGCCTACTGATTAGGTTTCTGGGGCAAAATTAAAATTACTAGAAATTGTTTAGAGAAACAATTGGTTATGAACCTACCCTTAGATGTACATGGGTTGGCCAACCAAAGTTGGGCTTGTGTGCAGTCTAAGTGGATTCTAGTATCCACTAAGGAATCAGGATAATTCCTCGAATTGGAGGTAGAGGCTACCAATTCGAATAAAATAGTGGGAGAAACTTTTTGATTAAAGTCTAAATCTTTAGGTTTAATGAATCAATTACTAATTAGGTTATGGTTCTCCTTTGTGCTAATATGGCCACTTCCCTATCGCTCCGATCATTGTTGGACAATGATAAGTTGGTGGGACCCAACTTCGATAGCTGATACCGAAAGTTGAAGATAGTCCTGGAGCATGAACGGATCCTATATGTGATAATGGATCCTGCACCTGAGGAGCCAGCTGCCAATGCACGTGGAACAGTTAGAGACACTTACCAGAAGTGGCTCAATGACCGGACCACGGTGCGCTGTATCATGCTGGCTGCCATGAGCAACGAGTTCAGTCGCAGATTCGAGATGGCTCAGCCAAAGGACATGCTTCAAGTGTTGGAGGATGCTTTTGGCACACCCGATGATGTAGAGAGGCACAAGACTAGTTGTGCCATCTTCAATACCAAAATGCGGGATGGTGCTCTGTCACTGATCATGTATTGTACATGATCGAGCTGATGGAATGATTGAGCAAGCTCGGCTTTTCCTTGCATGAACAGCTTGGGAAAGATGCAATACTGAACTCGCTGTCCATGTCTTATCTCCCATTCCTCACTCATTATAGAATGACAAAGCCTGAAGAGAACTACCATGGGTTACTGGGCTGCTTCAGAACTTTGAGAAGGATCACCAACTTCACAAGAGTCGGTGAACTTAGTGGGAGGTTTGTCTTCTGGTTCTCACTTTTAAGAAAGAGAAGAAGAACAAGAAGAAGAAAGTGAAGAAGGTGCAAGTTCAGGCTGGGACATCAGTGCAGAGCCAGACCAAAAAATCATGCTGATAAGAGTCTATTCTACTGGCAAGCACCCTAGATTAGATAGTGTGTCAGATATCTACTTATGGTACTGTAGGCTAGGTCATATAAACAAGAACAGAATAAACAGGTTGACTCAAGAGGGAATCCTCGAAGTCAGTGATTGTGAATCACTTCCAACCTGTGAGTCCTATCTTCTTGGTAAAATGATCAAGTCACCTTTTACTAGAAAAGGTGAGAGAGCTACTGAGCTCTTGGGCCTAATACATACTGATGTATGCGGGCCCATGAGCACCAGTGCTAGAGGTGGATGTTTCTACTTCATAACTTTCACGGATGACCTATCCCGATATGGATATGTCTATCTGATGAAATATAAGTCGGATTCATTTGAAATATTCAAACGATTCCGAAGTGAAGTAGAAAAATAAACTGGAAAGAGTATTAAAACTCTTCGATCTGATCGAGGGGAGAATACCTTTCTAGTAATTTCTCACATATCTAGGAGAGAATGGGATTCTCTCCCAATGGACTTCTCCAGGAACACCACAGCATAATGGTGTGTCTGAAAGGAGGAATCGGACTCTATTAGACATGGTCCGATCCATGATAGGTTTTGCTAGCTTGTCGATATCCTTCTGGGGATATGCACTTAAATCGGCCTGTTATCTGTTAAATATGGTTCCAAGTAAGTCTGTAATTAAGACTCCATATAAGATATGGACGGGACGTAAGCCAGCACTTTCACACCTTAGGGTCTGGGGGTGCCCACCTATGTCAAACGATTAGTCACAGACAAACTTGGACCTAGGTCTGACAAATGCTCATTCATAGGGTACCCCAAAGAGACAAAAGGATATTTTTTCTACCATGCTGATGAACAAAAGGTGTTCGTCAGCCTTAAGACAATCTTTTTAGAAAAGGAGTTCCTTAGTGAAGGAACCGTTGCCTCTAAGGTTGAACTTGATGAAGTTCAACAGGTAGAAGGATCGACACCAATAGCTGAACCTGAGTCAGATATGATTAGATCAGATCCGAGCCCAATGTACCTGCACCATTAAGGTGATCCGATAGAGTACCGCGTCAGCCGGACAGATACTACGGTTTTTGTCCAGGACGGTGATCCCATCGAACTTGATGAGAATAATGAGGATCCGATCACCTACATGGATGCAATGCAGAGACCTGATTCTGAGAAATGGCTTGAAGCCATAAATCCGAAATGGAGTCCATGAAGGTCAACGATGTATGGACATTGATTGACCCACCTGAAGGGGTTAAACCCATTAGGTGTAAATGGGTCTTCAAAAGGAAGAGGGGCACAGACGGAAAGGTGGAGACCTATAAAGCCTGTCTGGTCGCCAAGGGGTATCGTCAACGTTATGGTATTGACTATGACGAGACTTTTTCCCTGTGGCAATGCTCAAATCCATTCGGATAATGCTTGCAATAGCTGCCCATCTGATTATGAGATCTGGCAGATGGATGTAAAGATGCTTTCCTGAATGGAGAGCTGACCGAAGAGGTGTATATGATACAACCTGAGGGGTTTACATCCACAGATGAGTCCAAGGTGTGCAAGCTTCAGAGATCCATTTATGGATTGAAGCAAGCTTCTCGGAGTTGGAACATGCATTTTGATAAGGTGATCAAAACGTATGGCTTCATTAAGAATGGAGAAGAGCCCTGCATCTATAAATGGGCAAATGGTCCAGTTGTGGTATTCCTTGTTTGTACGTGGATGACATTCTCTTAATCGAAATGACATCCCGCACTACAGGGAATAAAAGTTTGGTTGTCATCACAGTTCTCCATGAAGGACTTGGGTGAAGCATCCTACATCCTAGGGATGAAGATCTATAGGGATAGATCTAAAAGGATGCTTGGGTTATCCCAGTCTATGTACATAGACACTGTGCTGAAGAGGTTCAGCATGGAGAATTCAAGAAGGGCTATCTACCGATAGGCCAAGGAATTTCTCTCTCTAAGAAGGATTGTCGACAACTCCTGAAGAGAGAGAGCATATGAGTAGAGTCCCATATGCTTCAGCCATGGGATCTATCATGTACGCATAATGTACAAGACCAGATGTGGCATACTCACTAGGAGTAGTGAGTAGATACCAATCTGATCTGGAGAAAATCACTGGAAAGTGTTAAAGCCATCCTTAAGTATTTGAGAAATACTAAGGACCAATGGTTGGTTTATGGCGAGTCAGATCTGAAACTTGTGGGGTTCACAGACTCTAGCTTCCAATCTGACCATGATGACAGCAGGAGCGTGTCGGGTTATATCTTTACTCTGAATGGTGGAGCCATCTGCTGGAAGAGTTCAAGCACATACTGTGGAGACTCTGTTTGTGAAGCGGAGTACATCGCAGCATCGGATGCCGGAAGGAAGCTGTGTGGCTGAGGAAATTCATCAACGAGCTCGGAGTAGCACCCTCCCTCGATGGTCCGTCCTGCTCTACTGCGACAGCACTGGTGCCATAGCTCAGGCGAAGGAACCCAAAGCACATCAGCGACGAAGCACATCTTGCGCGCTTCCACTGGTCGAGAGATCGTGGATCGAGGTGACGTCGACCTTCAGAAGATCGAGGAAAGGAGAACCTGGCGACCCCTTCACTAAAGCCTGGCGATAAAGGAGTTCGACAACCAAAGTCGAAGATGGGTATTAGATACTGTGCCGAGTGGCTTTAGGACAAGTGGGAGTTGTTGGAAAATGTGTCCCAAAAAGCCAATCGTCAAGCTGTTGAGGTTGAGCAACCAAGTATTGTAATTGATTTGTTAATAAATAAAATATATTTGATATTTCATCATAAGCTTTCATCTTCTAATGAACTCCGTTGTTATGATGAAGTCCTTAGGACTATTTAGATTCGATAAAGAGAGATTTATCGATTAGTCCTTAAAACAGTTCACGACCAAATGATAGGCTGTTAATAAGGACGACAGCTTCTATCGAGCATAGGTCGCTGTAGGCCATATGGGTTGGTTGTCCTCTTAACCAAGAGTGTGGAGATACTGGTATGGCATACAGGTGAGATGTACTGGTACATCATCATTGAACGTGACCAACTCCAGAGTATTCTGCTGTCGAGAATGTCTCTGATGGGATATAGGTATAAGTGTCCTTAGACTTGAGATCGCTCAGTGACTTGCAAGCAACTCACTGTGCTTTGGTACTGGACTAACTGAATTTCTAATTCAGGGATGGAAGGCTTCTGGGCACAGTCAAGTACTTGCGAAGTCAGAGTGTGATCGAGATGGGATTGACCACTCCAAGAGTTGGAGAAGAATGAGTCGCTGTATTTCAATTTAGCAAAACCTTGGCCAGGGTAATCCATCAGATGGATTTGATATTTTGAAATACAATGTGGACAACCTGATCAGAGTTGACAGTTGAACTCTGGGGTGTCCTATGATCATTTTGGTCAAGGGGATGAATTATATGAAAACTATATCCGCATGGGTTCTAAGGATGTTGTTCTACACATTCGACCTATCGGTCGTCGGGTACATTGCTAGATGGTCACTTCGATTGGTATAGAAATTTATTCTATGCTACGCTTAGGTTCGGACCTATGAGGTCACACACATTAGAGTTCATGATCCGATCGGATGGTTGATCAACGATTAAGAATCTTCTAGGGTTAAATGATCAATACGATTGACATTTAACCCAGTGCAAGTGTTGCAGGAGGATCGATTAGCAATTTGATTGCTAATTGGCTTAATTTGATTAAGCAATGGACTGAGATTAAGTTAATTAAATATAATTTAATTAGATTTATTTGGCTTGATTGGATCAAGTCCAATTGGTTTATTGGATAAGCCAAGTGCAAGAAAAACTAGTCCTAGTTCAACTAGGACTTGGGTCAATCTAATTTCTAATTTGATTAGAAAATTAAATCAGATTTAAATCTAATTTAATCTGATTAAATTAGGTTTTTAATTGGTTAAGACCTATTTTAATTGGGTTGATCTAATTTTGGTTTGATTTGGTTTGAGAAACCAAATTAAAACAAGTCATAAGATAGAATCCTAGTAAGACTAGGATTCCACCTTGCACCACATAAGCCTTCCCCACGCCCTCTCTCTCATTCAATGCCAATCTCCTCTTATTTTGTGTGACAAAAGCTCTCCCAGGTCTCTCCATGTTCACAAAAGGTCTCCTCTCTTCTTTCTTACATGGAAGGTGGTTTGGATCAAATCAAAAGGAATAAGTTTGGATTTCGAATTCTATGAGATAGAGTTTTAGAAATCCAAAACTCTTTCAATTTGCACCGAATCTATCCAAATTTTTTTTAAATTTTTTTTGACTTTTAAGGTACACATTATGTATCCTTTTTAGTAATCCATGCATGAAAATAAGGAGGAGGTGCTCAAGAGTTGGGCGCCCCTTAACTTGCCATGTTTGGATAAGCCTTGACTAGGTATTTGACCTAGACAAGGACTCTATCATATCTCTCTATATAAAATGAGTTTATTCATAAAATTTTTGAAGAAGATAGATATTTAAGAGTCTTTTGGGCCATCAAAAATCAAAGAGAAATACCTTTAGGTCGTAGAGATATAAAAGACACAAGTTAGAGTGTCTAGAGAGAGAAACGAGAAGAAGAAGAGGGTCTTCTTCTAGGGTTATTTGTTTTCATATCTTTCCTTCCTCCATCTTGAGTTTCCTGAGAGCATCTCAGATCTAAAACTCCTCCTTCTACTTTCCATCTTTGGAAGAGTCCAAATCAAGAAGAAGGAGGTACCTGATCAACCATCAAAGAAGGATCAGCCAGTACTAGCATACTGTGCTGATTTCCTGAAGCAGGACTTCTGATCGAGATTCGTGGGCTCATGTGGATGACTCCTAGAGGCCAGACACATGTGCGGCTTGCAACATCATCCTCAAGTCTGGATCAGCAGGGTTAGAACATCTAACTTGCAAGGTAATGTAGGAACCTTATATAGGGTTTCAGGGTTAGATCTTGAAACTTTTTCAAGATCATACAGCGGAAGACTAAAATAAATTAAAATTTATTTTCTAAAATCAAAAAATCTCTAGATCTAAGATCCTATTACATGATTATTACATAGCATTAAATCAAAAATTAAAATATATAAATATAGCATGAACTACATGTTGATCATATCAACATATTTCTATACTACATCTAATGTATGTATTAAACAATAGATCAGATCTATTACCTTGCAAGTTAGACATTCTAACCTTGTTGATCTGGGCTTGAGGATGATGTTGCAAGCCACACACGAGCCCACAAATCTCGATCAGAAGTCCTGCTTCAGGAAATCAGCACAGTATGCTAGTACTGCGCTGATCCTTCTTTGATGGTTGATCAGGTGCCTCCTTCTTCTTGATTTGGACTCTTCCAAAGATGAAAAGTAGAAGGAGGAGTTTCAAATCTGAGATGCTCTCAGGAAACTCAAGATGGAGGGAGGAAAGATATGAAAACAAAAACCCTAGAAGAAGACCCTCTTCTTCTTCACGTTTTTCTCTCTAGACACTCAAACTTGCATCTTTTATATCTCCATGACCCAAAGATATTTCTCTCTAATTTTTGGATGGCACAAAGATCTTTCAAATCTCTGATTTTGCCTAAAATTTCATGAAGAAACTCATCTTATATAGAGAGATATGATAGAGTTTTTGTCTAGGTCAAACACCTAGTCAAGGCTTATCCAAAGATGGCAAGTTAAGGGATGCCCAACCCTTGAGCACCTCCTTCATATTTTCATGCATGGATCACCAGAAAAGGGTACACAATGTATACCCTAAAAGCCATAAAAATTCTAAAAAAAATTTGGATAAATTCGGTGCAAAATTGAAAGAGTTTTGGATTTCTAAAACTCTATCTCATAGAATTCGAAATCCAAACTTATTCCTTTTAGATTTGATCCAAACCACCTTCCATGTAAGAAAGAAGAGAGGAGACCTTTTGTGAACGTGGAAGAGATCTGGGAGAGGACTTTTGTCACACAAAATAAGTGGAGATTGGCGTTGAATAAGAGAGAGGGCATGGAGAAGGCTTATGTGGCGCAAGGTGGAATCCTAGTCTTACTAGGATTCTATCTTATGACTTGTTTTAATTTGGTTTTCCAAACCAAATCAAATCAAAATTAGATCAATCCAATTAAAATAGGTCTTAACCCAATTAAAAAATTAATTTAATCAGATTAAATTAGATTTAAATCTGATTTAATTTTCTAATCAAATTAGAAATTAGATTGACCCAAGTCCTAGTTGAACTAGGACTAGTTTTTTCCTTGCACTTGGCTTATCCAATAAACCAATTGAACTTGATCCAATCAAGTTCAAATCAAATCTAATTAAATTATATTTAATTAGACTTAATCTCAGTACATTGGCTTAATCAAATTAAGCCAATTAGCAATCGAATTACTAATCGATCCTCCTGCAATACTTGCACTGGGTTAAATGTCAATCGTATTGATCATTTAACCCTAGAACGATTCTTAATCGTTGATCAACCATCCGATCGGATCATGAACTCTAATGTGTGTGACCTCATAGGTCCGAACCTAAGTTGGTAGCATAGGAATAAATTTCTATACCAATCGAAGTGACCATCTAGCAATGGTACCCGATGATCGGATAGGTCGAATGTATAGAACAACATCCTTAGAACCCATGCGGATATAGTTTTCATATAATTCATCTCCTTGACCAAAATGATCATAGGACACCCCAGAGTTCAACTGTCAACTCTGATCAGGTTGTCCACATTGTATTTCAAAATATCAAATCTATCTGATGGATTACCCTGGCCAAGGTTTTGCTAAATTGAAATACAGCGACTCATTCTTCTCCAACTCTTGGAGTGGTCAATCCCATCTCGATCACACTCTGACTTCACAAGTACTTGACTGTGCCCAGAAGCCTTCCGTCCCTGAATTAGAAATTCAGTTAGTCCAGTACCAAAGCACAGTGAGTTGCTGGCAAGTCACTGAGGCGATCTCAGGTCTAAGGGACACTTATACCTATATCCCATCAGAGACATTCTCGACAGCAGAATACTCTGGAGTTGGTCACGTTTAATGATGATGTACCCTTACATCTCACCTGTATGCCGTACCAGTGTCTCCACACTTCTTGGTTAAGAGGACAACCAACCCATATGGCCTACAGCGACCTATGCTCGATAGAAGCTGTTGTCTTTATTAACAGCCTATCATTTGGTCGTGAACAGTTTTAAGGACTAATCGATAAATCCTCTCTTTATCAAATCTAAATAGTCCTAAGAACTTCATCATAACAACGGAGTTCATTAGAAGATGAAAGCTTATGATGAAAATGCCAAATATATTTTATTTATTAATAAATCAATTACAATACTTGGTTGCTTAACCATCAACAGCATGACGATTGGCTTTTTGGGACACATTTCCCAACAACTCCCACTTGTCCTAAAGCCACTCGGCACAGTATCTAATACCCATCTTCGACTTGTGGTTGTCGAACTCCTTTATCGTCAGGGCTTTAGTGAAGGGGTCGGCCAGGTTCTCCTTTCTGTCGATCTTCTGAAGGTCGATGTCACCTCGATCCACGATCTCTCAGACCAGGTGGAAGTGGTGTAAAATGTGCTTCATTTGCTGGTGTGCTTTGGATTCCTTCACCTGAGCTATGGCACCAATGCTGTCGCAGTAGAGCAGGACTGGACCATCGAGGGAGGGTGCTACTCCGAGCTCGTTGATGAATTTTCTCAGCCACACAGCTTCCTTCGTGGCACCCGATGCTGCGATGTACTCCGCTTCACAAACAGAGTCTGCCACAGTATGCTGCTTGGAACTCATCCAGCAGATGGCTCCACCATTCAGAGTAAAGATATAACCCGATACGCTCCTGCTATCATCATGGTCAGATTGGAAGCTAGAGTCTGTGAACCCCACAAGTTTCAGATCTGACTTGCCATAAACCAACCATTGGTCCTTAGTATTTCTCAAATACTTAAGGATGGCTTTAACCACTTTCCAGTGATTTTCTCCAGGATCAGATTGGTATCTACTCACTACTCCTAGTGAGTATGCCACATCTGGTCTTGTACATGTCATGGCGTACATGATAGATCCCACGACTGAAGCATATGGGACTTTACTCATATGCTCTCTCTCTTCAGGAGTTGTCGGACAATCCTTCTTAGAGAGAAAAATTTCTTGGCCTATCGGTAGATAGCCCTTCTTGGAATTCTCCATGCTGAACCTCTTCAGCACAGTGTCTATGTACATGGACTGGGATAACCCAAGCATCCTTTTAGATCTATCCCTATAGATCTTCATCCCTAGGATGTAGGATGCTTCACCCAAGTCCTTCATGGAGAACTGTGATGACAAACAAACTTTTATTCCTTGTAGTGCAGGGATGTCATTCCTGATTAAGAGAATGTCATACACGTACAAGACAAAGAATACCATAACTGGACCATTTGCCCATTTATAGATGCAGGGCTCTTCTCCATTCTTAAGGAAGCCATATGTTTTGATCACCTTATCAAAATGCATGTTCCAACTCCGAGAAGCTTGCTTCAATCCATAAATGGATCTCTGAAGCTTGCACACCTTGGACTCATCTGTGGATGTAAACCCCTCAGGTTGTATCATATACACCTCTTCGGTCAGCTCTCCATTCAGAAAAGCTGTCTTTACATCCATCTACCAGATCTCATAATCCAGATGGGTAGCTATTGCAAGCATTATCCGAATGGATTTGAGCATTGCCACAGGAAAAAATGTCTCGTCATAGTCAATACCATAACGTTGACGATATCCCTTGGCGACCAGACGGGCTTTATAGGTCTCCACCTTTCCGTCTGCGCCCCTCTTCCTTTTGAAGACCCATTACACCCAATGGGTTTAACCCCTTCAGGTGGGTCAACCAATGTCCATACATCGTTGACCTTCATGGACTCTATTTCGGATTTCATGGCTTCAAGCCATTTCTCGGAATCAGGTCTCTGCATTGCATCCATATAGGTGATCGGATCCTCATTATTCTCATCAAGTTCGATGGGATCACCGTCTCGGACCAAGAAACTGTAGTATCTGTCCGACTGACGCGGTACTCTATCGGATCGCCTTAATGGTCCAGGTATATTGGGCTCCGGATCTGATCTAATCATATCCGACTCAGGTTCAGCTATTGGTGTCGGTCCTTCTACCTGTTGAACTTCATCAAGTTCAATCTTAGAGGCAACGGTTCCTTCACCAAGGAACTCCTTTTCTAAAAAGATTGTCTTAAGGCTGACGAACACCTTTTGTTCATCAGCATGGTAGAAAAAATATCCTTTTGTCTCTTTGGGGTACCCTATGAATGAGCATTTGTCAGACCTAGGTCCAATTTTGTTTGTGACTAATCGTTTGACATAGGCCGGGCACCCCCAGACCCTAAGGTGTGAAAGTGCTGGCTTACATCCCGTCCATATCTCATATGGAGTCTTAATTACAGACTTACTTGGAACCCTAATTAATAGATAACAGGCTGATTCGAGTGCATATCCCCAGAAGGATATCGGCAAGCTAGCAAAACCCATCATGGATCGGACCATGTCTAACAGAGTCCGATTCCTCCTTTCAGACACACCATTATGCTGTGGTGTTCCTGGAGGAGTCCATTGGGAGAGAATCCCATTCTCTCCTAGATATGTGAGAAATTCACTAGAAAGATATTCTCCTCCTCGATCAGATCGAAGAGTTTTAATACTCTTCGCAGTTTATTTTTCTACTTCACTTCGGAATCGTTTGAACATTTCAAATGAATCCGACTATGTTTCATCAGATAGACATATCCATATCGGGATAGGTCATCCGTGAAAGTTATGAAGTAGAAATATCCACCTCTAGCACTGGTGCTCATGGGCCCGCATACATCAGTATGTACTAGGCTCAAGAGCTCAGTAGCTCTCTCACCTTTTTCAGTAAAAGGTGACTTGGTCATTTTACCAAGAAGACATGACTCACAGGTTGGAAGTGATTCACAATCACTGACTTCAAGGATTCCCTCTTGGGTCAACCTATTTATTCTGTTCTTGTTTATGTGACCTAGCCTCTAGTGCCATAAGTAGATATCTGACATACTAACTAATCTAGGGTGCTTGCCAGTAGAATAGACTCTTATCAGGCTTGATCTTTTTGGTCTGGCTCTGTACTGATGTCCCAGCCTGAACTTGCACCTTCTTCACTTTCTTCTTCTTGTTCTTCTTCCATTTTTTAAAAGGTCGAGAACCACAAGACGAACCTCCCACTAAGTTCACCGACTCCTTGTATAGTTGGTGATCCTTCTCAAAGTTCTGAAGCAACCCCAGTAACCCATGGTAGTTCTCTTCAGGCTTTGTCATTCTATAATGAGTGAGGAATGGGAGATAAGACTTGGGCAGCGAGTTCAGTATTGCATCTTTTCCAAGCTACTCATGCAAGGGAAAGTCGAGCTTGCTCAATCGTTCCATCAGCTCGATCATGTACAATACATGATCAGTGACAGAGGCACCATCCTGCATTTTGGCATTGAAGATGGCACAACTAGTCTTGTGCCTCTCCACATCATCGGGTGTGCCAAAGGTATCCTCCAACACTTGAAGCATATCCTTTGGCTGAGCCGTCTCGAATCTGCGACTGAACTCATCGCTCATAGCAGCCAGCATGATACAGCGCACCGTGGTTCGATCACTGAGCCACTTCTGGTAAGTGTCTCTGACTGTTTCACGTGCATTGACAGCTGGCTCCTCAGGTTCTGTCGGAGAGGCTCGATCGTCGGAGAGGTGGCAGTTTATCCATCGACAGAACATGGAAACGTTACGGAGGCTCGACCGTCGGAGAGGCTTGGGAAGACACCGTCGAAGGCTGGACGTCGGTAGAACCCCCGGAGGGTCACTCCTGGTGCGAACTTTGGCTGAGGGGGTATTTTATACCCAACACCAGTCCCCCTACTTCCGAGTTCGAGTTTCGAATGGAGGAAGTACAAAGAAATTTCACAATCGAAGTTGTCCCCTCGAATCCTGTGCACGATCGCCCTTAGATATTTTGGCATTTAATGCGCGCGTGCCGAAGCCTTTTTCCAATTAGGGCGACCTGAAGGGTCCTTTTAGAATTCCCATCGGAGCATAGTCCCAAGCGCCACACCATAATGGTCCCGCTAGTGGTCAGCCCTACACCGTGGTGAGTGGGACACGTGGCGGGTACTGGTTGACCTAGGGATATCTGCCACCATAACTATGCCAGGCCCCGTTGCCTATTTAAGCCCCCCCTTTTCCTCCGGGGACTTCAACTCACCTGAGAGTTGGCGCCCTTCTTCTTCCTGAGAGTTTAGCCACCCCATCGGCCCCCCTTTTCGACTGTGGGCATTCTCCGCACCAATCTTCGCCATCTCCGCTGGCTCCCCGCTGCCTTCAGTCCTTCGAGCCCTTTCGAGGAGTTCTCCCGTCGGGGCTTCTATCCCGAAGGCCAATCTCGAGAGGATATTGCGGATCGAGCGGAGTAGGAGGGGAAAGACAGTGGTCGGTGAGCATGTTCCACCCGAGAATTTCAGAGTAGTTGAACGAGGCGACACCGGTCAAGGGGGTAGAGCTGTCATCATAAGCTGTGGTGGGTCTCTTGACATCGTCGGGGTCGAGGGACCAGAGGCGGTCGGCACTGACGGTAGCGCATGCCTACCTTGCCAAAGTACCTAGGATGGTGGTCATCGTGGAGCACACGGTGGTGGTGCATGCCTCCGGCATCATCACGACTTTCGGGGTACTTTTGATTTTTTCTGACGTAGGTTGTCGTCGCCGCTGCCATCGCCGTCGCTGTCCTTTAAATTCTATCCCCCCCTTTTCCCCCTAGAGTTGGGGTTTCGGCAATGGAGCGGAACGAGGCGAGGGGCTAGAGCTGAGGGGTTCATCACACGCACTGGAAAACACTACTGAAAAGGATGGAACTGGAAGGAGAAGTCGAGAGCTTGAAGTGGTCCCTAACGTGTTCCTTTCGAGTCTTGTAGTAATGTTCTTTTTCCTCGGCCCTCAGGGTCTTGTAACGTACATCTTGTTAATCGAGAATGAGAAGAAGATTTTATTACCTTGTCCGCACCTTGCATCAAATTATCGTCGGTCGAACTTCTTTCATTCACTATTGTTATTGTTGTATTCCCCTCCTCTTTTCTTTTTCGTCTTCTTCCTCTCTTCTTTTCTTCCTCTTTTTTTTTTTTTTTTTGATGCTGATGTTGTCTGGAGGTTCTTGGTCGTTGCCGCGTCAGCTCGCTTTTCTTGTCGTCTTTCTTCTTCAGCCTCAAGGGCTCTGTAATGTATACTTAATTAATGAGAGGAGAATTTCCCGTTACCTTTTTTACTCGCATGTTGAATTGCTGTTTGTCGAGCTCCTTTTGGCTTTTGCCTTGCTTGATATCGATGCCGTTCGGAGGTACCCGATTGCCGTCGCATTGATCCATCCTTCCGTTTATGGCCACTGATTTGCCCGGGACTACTCGAATTTGATGCCTCCTTTCAGAGTTCGAGCTCGAAGGTCTGGGCTTCTCGTCGCCTTGAGGAGGTCACCTTATCTCTGGCCTGTGCCGAGAGCTTTCTTGAAGGCCGAGGATTTTGATAAGAACCCCAACCCTTGCTGAGATGAGGTTCCCTGCATCTTTGATGCAATTTATTTTTCATTCATCGCTGATGTAGTTCGTCGCTTTCCTTTTTAACTCCCCTTCCCTTTTTCCTTTTTCTTTTTTTGATTGAGGGTTTTCCCTCTGCTCTTGGTGGGGTCGCAAGAGCGCGAAGGGGTCGCTGGGAAGGTTTCCTTTTTCTTATCTGATCTTAAATGATCAGACCTTAATTGGTGTCAGGACGAGGTTCTTCCCCTATTTCTGACGTAATCAATTTTAGCTCAGGTTAGGACGAGGTCCTCCTCTTGTCTCTAACAGGGCTATGGGGGCACATATGGGCGTTGCGGGGCCTCTCCCCCCATCCAGTTTCAGAGTAGCCGGGCCTTCAACTTTGCTCATGTTAGGGCGAGGTTCTCCTCCTGTCCCTAACATGGCTGTGGGGGTGCGTATGGGCACTGTAGGACCTCTCTCCCCATCCGGTCTAAGAATAACTGGGCCTTCGACCTTGCTCATGTTAGGGCGAGGTTCTCCTCCTGTCCCTAACATGGCTGTGGGGGCGTGTATGGGCACTGTAGGGCCTCTCCCCCCATCCAATCTAAGGAGAATCGAGCCTTCGACCTTGCTCATGTTAGGACGAGGTTCTCCTCCAGTCCCTAACATGGCTGTGGGGATGCGTATGGGCGTTGTAGGGCCTCTCCCCCCATCCATTCTAGGGAGAATCGAGCCTTCGACTTTGCTCAAGTTAGGGTGAGGTTCTCCTCCTGTCCCTAACAGGGCTATGGGGGCACATACGGGCGTTGCAGGGCCTCTCCCCCCATCCGGTCTAAGGAGAACTAGGCCTTTGACCTTGCTCATGTTAGGGCGAGGTTCTCCTCCTATCCCTAACATGGCTGTGGGGGCACGTATGGGCGCTGTAGGGTCTCTCCCCCCCATTCGGTCTAGGGAGAACCGGGCCTTCGACTATGCTCATGTTAGGGTGAGGTTCTCCTCCTGTCCCTAACATGGCTGTGGGGGTGCGTATGGGCACTGTAGGGCCTTTCCCCCCATCCGATCTAGGGAGAACCGGGCCTTCGACTTTGCTCAAGTTAGGGTGAGGTTCTTCTCCTGTCTCTAACAGGACTGTGGGGGCACATACGGGCGTTGCAGGGCCTCTCCCCCCATCCGATCTAAGGAGAATCGAGCCTTCGATTGTGTCGAGACGAAGTTCTCCTCCCACTCCCGACGTGGTTTGTTTTGACTGACCTGTCGATATAGGCTCGTGCCAAGAGAGAAGACATGTAGATATGAAACTTTTATTTAAAATAAAGTTATCGGTAATACATTCGTAAGTTTTCCGAGCTCCATGGTCGCGGGAGGTCTGCTCCTTCGAGCTCCTTGAGGTAATAAGTTCCAGGCCGAACTACTTCTTTGACCTCGTATGAGCCTTCCCAATTTGGGGCAAGTTTTTCTCGATCCTAAGGTTGCGAAATAGCGGCTCGTCGGAGCACTAGATCTCCTGCTCTAAAGACTTTATTTTTGACCCGAGAATTGTAATAGCGGGCGACTTTTTGTCTGTAGGCTGCCATTCGAACTTGAGCTACCTCCCATTTTTCTTCCAGCAAGTCGAGGTCGGCTCTAAGACCTTGCGAATTGTGATATTCGTTGAATGCCATGACTCGTGCCGACGGGAGCTTGAGCTCAATTGGGATAACGGCCTCCATTTCGAAGGCTAGAGCGAAGGGGGTCTCCCCCGTGTGCAGCCTTTGAGTAGTTCGGTACGCCCACAACACATGATAAAGTTCGTCTGCCCAAATTTCCTTCACTTTTTCGAGCCTTGTCTTGATCCCTTGCAGCAGGGTTCTGTTGGTCACTTCAGCTTCGTCGTTCGCCTGAGGATGGGCTACCGATGTGAAGTTATGGGAGATGTTTAGGTCTTCACAGAATTTGGCGAATCTCGCTCTCGTGAATTGCCGCCCATTATCAGTAATTAGGGTTCTTGACAGGCCGAATCTGCAAACGATTGACTTCCAGACGAAGTCTTGCACTTTAGCTTCTGTGATTTTCGCCAGCGATTCGGCTTCGACCCACTTAGTGGAGTAGTCAATCGCTACCAGGAGGAACTTCCTCTGCCCTGACGCCACGGGAAAGGGTCCAAGGATATCCATCCCCCATTGCGCAAACGGCCATGGGGCACTCAAGGGTGTAAGCTCGGTGGCGGGCTGTCTCTGGATGTTGGCATATCTCTGACATCGGTCACACTTTCTGACGTATTCAATTTAGTCACGACGCATTGTCGGCCAGTAATATCCTTGGCGGAGCAACTTGTGGGATAAGGATCTAGCCCCCAGATGGCTTCCGCAGATTCCTTCATGCACCTCCCACAAGGCGTAGTCAGCTTTCGAAGGATGGAGACATTTTAAAAGGGCAGAGAGTATGATCTCTTGTACAACTTTTCCTCATAAAGGATGTATCGGGAGGCTTGATTTCTGAGCTTCCGAGCTTCTTTTGCATCATGAGGGAGAACCCTGTCTCTGAGATATGCCACCAGCGGGTCGATCCAACTGGGCTCATGGTCCACTTCCATCACAGGCCGTAATTCTTTCGTACTTGGGCACTTTAGAACTTCAAAGAGAGCACCCTTGGGCAATTCAGCCAGAGCCAGCATAGCCAGCTTGGAGAGAAAATCAGCCCTGGTATTTTTCGTCCTTAGAATCTACCTGATGTTGAAGCTACTAAAGGTGGGGACAAGCTCCTTTATCTTTTCAAGATACCTAGCCATTCTATCCTACCGTGCTTCGTAGCTTCCGCTGACTTGTCCCACTACCAGTTGGGAGTCGCTGTGAACTTGGAGCCGATCTACTCCCAATTCTTTGGCGATCCTCAACCCTGCGATCAGAGCTTCATATTTCGCTCCATTGTTTGTTGTGGGGAACTCGAAGCGCAGAGCGTACTCTGCGATGATTCCCTCCGGACTGATCAAGATCAGGCCCGCACCCGCACCCGACATATTGGAAGACCCATCCACGTAGAGGGCCCAAAAGCAACCAGGGGGGTCGGCTTCTTCTTCGGGGGAGTTCGGTCGGGGCTCAAGGTCATCAATTTCACCCTGTTCAGGTTCGGCCTCCTCCGAGATAGTGTACTCTACTATAAAATCTGCCAATATCTGAGCTTTTACCATCGGTCTAGGTCGATAGTTGATGTCGAATTCTGTGAGCTCGATCGCCCATTTCGCCATCCTCTCGGAGGCATCTGCCCGGTGCAGAATCGCCTTGATCGGCTGGTCGGTGAGTAATGTTCGGGGCCAGGAGGAGTTTGTTATGAAACATAGTAGAGTGGAATCGTGGCCATCACTGCGATCTGCCACGTGGAGTCTGTTGCAGGGAGTGAAGCGGCGTCCGTTGTCACGACTTGCCAGAGGGTGGGGGAGCCATGCGGTATCCATCACAGGAAGTGGAGCAGAGTTGTGGCTGTTATTGTGGCCTGTCAGGGAGTAATGGAGCCACGCGGGATCCATCGCAGGAAGTGGAGTAGAGTCGTGGCTGTTACTGTGGCCTGCCAGGGGGTCCAGGCCTGTCGGCCGAAGTTCGGTTGAGGTGCCTGGCGAAAAGGGGTAGCCATCCATCTGAGAGGAGCTCGAATGCTGCAAGTCCAGTTGGGGTGCCTTGGGTGCTACGGCGGCCGGCGAGGACCTCTTGCCGTAGGAGCTCGGTCAGAGGCTTTCCGTAGATGCAGTCTGATTTCGTGCAGACTTCGGCAAAGGGCCATTTGGCGGTGGATGTCGGATGGCGCTGGAGGGGTTCGTCCGCAACGGAAGGTCGGATGAAGGCTTACGGTGAAAATCTGTTACGGACCGCTCGTGGTAGAAACTTGAAGTATATCGATTGTAGCGGAAACTCGGAGTGGGTAGCTCGCGGTAGGAGCGAAGTCTGGCTCCCGTAGGAGTCCGGATGAAGTCTACCTGCGGTCGGAGCCAGGGATGAAGTCCGACTCCCGTAGGAGTCTGGATGAAGTCTACCTGTGGTTGGAGCGGGGGACAAAGTCCGGCTCCCATAGGAGTACGGATGAAGTCTACCTGAAGTTGAAGTCGGGGATGAAGTTCGGCTCCCGTAGGAGTCCGGATGAAGTCTACCTGCAGTTGAAGTCGGGGATGAAGTTCGGCTCCCGTAGGAGTCTGAATGAAGTCTACCTGTAGTAGAAGTCGGGGATGAAGTCCGTCTCCCGTAGGAGTCCGGATGAAGTCTACCTGCAGTTGAAGTCGGGGATGAAGTCCGGCTCCCGTAGGAGTCTGGATGAAGTCTACTTGCAGTAGAAGTCGGGGACGAAGTCCGGCTCCCGTAGGAGTCCGGATGAAGTCTACCTGCAGCAGAAGTCGGGGACGAAGTCTGGCTCCCGTAGGAGTCCGGATGAAGCTACCTGCAGTAGAAGTCGGAGATGAAGTCCGACTCCCATAGGAGTCCGGATGAAGTCTACCTGCAGTAGAAGTCGGGGATGAAGTCCGGCTCCCGTCGGAGTCCGGATGAAGACTAGAAGGTGGTCGACCACCGTCGGGACTTGGGCGAAGTTCGCCCGTCGTGGAGATCCGACCTACACCGGTGGCAATTTATCTGTCGGCAGAACTTGGGAACGTTACGGAGGCTCGACCACTGGAGAGGCTCAGGAAGATGCTTCCGAAGGTCGGACGTCGGTAGAACCCCCGGAGGGTCACTCCTGGCGCGAACTTCGGCTGAGGGGGTATTTTATACTCAACACTATGTATATATCATATTTAGATCCTTGTATAGGGTTTATACATGTTAATTAATTAGATTAATTAATAATTTCTACTGTAAAATAGTAATTTTGAAAAAGTTTTAAAATTATCATTTTATCCCTGTACTAAAATTCGCTACAGTGTTATCACAATAGAGTGGCACCAGTCCTTCAATCTTAGAAACAACTCTTGATTCCATGATGAACTTCTTCATCTAGATAGCTTTCTTAATGGCTTCACTAGTAGTGTTGTACTCTACCTTAGTGGTTGAGTCAGCTACTGCCTGCTACTTGAAACTCTTCCAATTCACTGCCCCACCATTTAGGGTAAACATATATCCTGATATTGACTTGCTATCATCTGAATTAAATTGATAACTAGAATCTGTATATCCCTCTAGTTTCAATTCTGATCCTCCTCCATATATGAGAAAAATATCTTTAGTCCTTCTTAGGTACTTCAAAATATTTTTCATGACTTTCTAATGATCCTCCCCTGGATCAGCCTGAATTCTGCTAGCTATGCCTAAAGCATAGGCTACGTCAGGCCTAGTACATAGCATGACATACGTAATTGATCCCACAGCCGAAGCATACGGGATTTTGTTCATCCTTTTCCTCTCTTCTAGTGTCTTAGGATACATTTTCTTAGAGAAATGTATACCATGATTTGCAGGCAGGTAACCTCTTTTACTTGCCTCCATATTAAATCTCTTTAACACGAGATCTATATACCGTGACTGGGATAGCCTAGCATCCTCTTAGATCTATCTCTATAGATCTTTATACCCAGTATATAGGATGCTTCACCTAAGTCTTTCATGAAAAACTTATTCGATAGCCAAGTATTGACTGATTCCATCATTGGGATATCATTCTCAATGAGCAATATGTCATCAACATATAGAATTATGAAGACAATAACACTCCCACTTATCTTCTTATACACACATGGTTCATCCTTATTTTTGATACAGTCAAACTCTTTGACTGTCATATCAAATCAGATGTTCCAACTCCTCGAAGCCTGCTTCAATTCATAGATAAATTTTTTTAGCTTGCATACTTGATTTACCCTTCTACTTGAGATAAATCTTTCTGACTGAGTCATATAGACCTCTTCCTTAAGATTATCATTGAGAAAAATGGTCTTGACATCTATCTGCCAGATCTCATAGTCGTAGTATGCCACTATAGCAAGCAAAATTTTGATGGACTTGAGCATATCCACTAGTGAGAAGGTTTCATCATAGTCAATTCCTTATCTTTGTCTGAAACCCTTCGCCACCAGCCTAACTTTGTAGGTTTTCACTTGGCCATCTGCTCCGATCTCCTTCTTAAAGACCCACTTGCATCCTATTGGGGTCACACCCTCAGGTGCATCAACTAAGGTCCACACTTGGTTGGTGTACATCGAGTCTATCTCAGATTTCATGACTTTCAGCTATCTGTATGAGTCTCTACTCATGACAGCTTCCAGCTATCTAGTGAGTCTCTATTCATGACAGCTTTTGAATAGGTCAGTGGATCATCATCTTGAATGATATTGATCGAATTATCATTCTCAATGATAAAACCATATCTCAGAGGTGCTAGATGCACTCTATCTGACCTACGAAAAGGAGGTGTGTATTGTGGATGTACCTCATCTTTGGGTACTTCTGATTGAAGATCTTCTTGTGGTTCAACCACAGGTATGTTCAAATGGGTTTGTAGATTTTGAACTTTTGTAAGTTCAATATTCCTCCCACTACCTCCTTCTTGGAAGAATTTATTTTTAAAAAAAGTGGTGTACCTACTAACAAATACCTTTTGTTCAATAGGGTGGTAGAAGTAGTATCCATTAATTTTCTTAGGATACTCTACAAACCTACACCTGTCTGATCTAGCAATAAGCTTATGTCCAAAAATATTTCTGACATAAGCAGGACAGCTCTAAATCTTAAAATGTTTAAGATTAGGCTTCTTTTCATTCCATATCTTATATGATGTGCTTGCAACAGACTTTGAAGGCATCCTGTTTAAAATATAAGCGGTAGTCTTGATAAGTGATATATTTTTACATTTATTGAAGATATTTTTGATAATTTATGGTGCTAACATCTTCTTAAAAACCTAATTTTATGAATAAATTAAATTTTTTTATAAAAATAAATAATTTAAAAAAAAATAAAATTAGAGCATATTTATGAAAAATAGATGTTAATTTAATCGAGTAATTTAAGCACTAAAATGATGAAAAATTTTTGAAAAATTTAATGCATATTTTTTTTTTATTTTTTAGGCAAAAAATTAGACCAAAAATAAAGCCAAAATATCCTAAAAAATAAAAAATATTACCTCTGGTGTATGGTGGATCGATCGCTCGATCCATGGAGCTAGGGTGCAGTCCACAGGAAACTTCACGCGGTCCACAAGCATGGCTCACAGTGGGAGAAGGATTTTGGATACGATCCAATGACTGAAATTCATCCCGACCTAGATCCGATGGTCAGCATCTATTGTCGGTTTATAAGAGGGATTTTTGCACGATCTAACGGCCCAAAAGTGATCTATCAAGTGATTGGATGGCTGAGGATGTTTCCGACTTTGAATAGGAGATCTTTTGCACGATCCGACGGCCAAAACTTCATCAGAATCTAGATTGAATGGCTGAGAATGAATCCGATTGAGAGAGGGATTAAAACTATGGATTTTGATCAGATCTGGGTGGTTCAAGCTCCATCCGACGGTCAGGAATATTCTTAATGAGATTAATATGATTTCTAAGGGTTTTAGGACTCCTTTTCCTACCAAAAAGTTATGAAAATTTTATCTATAAATAGGGGGTCCGGGAATAAGCTTTGGGAGAAGAAAAATTGAGTAGAAAGTGAGAAAAAAAATAGAAAAAAAATTATATAGGTTTAGGGACCCAAAGAAAAGAAGGAGAGAAGCCGGTTCACTCTACGGAGTACGACGGAAGATAGAGAGGTCATCAACCATCTTTTCGATGAGGCTAAGCTGATCAACTTCAGATCCTTATTATAATTTTATTTTTATTTTATTTTATTATTTTTTTAAATTTTTTATACTTAAATTTTAATTTTAATTAATAAAAAATTTATTTTTTGAACTTTAAATTTCTATCTTTTATTTTTCGCAAGTAGATGCTAGGATCTACTTAGTAGATCTTAGTACTCGATATATTTTATATTTTTTAAATTCTTGTTATTTATTTTTATTGCAAGTAGATGCTAGGATCTAGTTAGTAGATCTTAGTACTCAATTTATTTTTCATACTTTTAATTTTTATTTTTTGACTTAAATTACTTTCTCTAAAATTTTATTTTCTTTTTACAAAATCAAAGATTTCAAATTAAAATTCTGTCTTCTCTATGGATTCGATCTAACTCACTACTTTTTATATATTTTTAATTTTTATTGAAGTCAAAATTTGATTGATAATCATGGTGTCCTAACGACAACATCTTGACCCTATCAATTTTTGATGTCATTATCGGGAAAGGCAATAATTTTAATATTTGATTTCTTTGATTTTCTTGTAATATAGCTTACTAACTTTTCTGATTATTTTTTTTGCAGAAAAAAAGAGAAAAATTCAAAAAAGAGATAGAAAGCTTTCAATTTTGTTTGGTGAGATCAATCCTAACTCTAATCCTAACTATTTTTTTAATTACTATTTTTTTTAAATTAATCTAAAATTCACCCACATAAATCTAATAAAAATTTCATGATAAGAGTAGAAACTTAATTGTTAGAAGCATTCATCATCTTAGATTTTTTTTTGGTGATCGCTGGAGACAAGGTAAGCTTTCAAGTTTAATTAATTTCATGCATCTAATTTAGTTTCATAGAACTCCTTGTTTGAAATTGGTTGTGCATATTCATCTCAAATCAATTTAAGGGCAACACCCATAACAAGATAAGGTAGGGATCTCATCACCCTTCTTTAGCCCAAAAACAACTAACCAGCATCCCACATTAACCCAAACCTAACTAAAATTAAGTAGACATGGGCCCCTAGGATTAATTGAGTTTAGTTTGAGTATTGTGGTCAAGTCAAGTATAAAGTAAGTTTGGACTCACACCTAAAACTAGTGTCTAAGGCTAGAGGTTACAAAGGCTCTGCCTAAGTGGACTTATGGTTATTTAATTAGTTATGTTAGCTTACTTGGCCAATTCAATTGGTGTCTAAGGCAAGCAACAGGGGGACCCCCACAACCTCACTTCTTACCTGGCTAGTTGAAGGAAGTGAGAACAAACCCAATTTGTATCTAGACTAAGCCACTCTATATTGAACTGTTAGGTCTAAGAAACCCGTAGGTGTCTAGGTTTAACTGTTTGCTAACTTGATTGCAATTAACACTTAACCACAACTAATTCTTCTCATCTTATGTCTTTAGGTCTAAGACTTTTCTTAAGGATCTCACCTTAGAACTTTTCTCTTTCTTTCTTTTCTCTTCTTTTTCTTCTCCTTCTTCTTAAAAAAAAAAAAATCTTAACAACACACATATTAGGGTTTGCACTAATACATGCACGGTATAATTTTTTCTGACCTAGTTAAACTTAATCCTGAAATTGAATGACTGATCCATGTTACACTTAATAATCAAATGGCTAAGAATTTTGAGAACCACCTAGGCAAATGAAGGAATATTTTATTTCTTTCACTTGTAATCCATCGATGTTGCCATCATTCTATGGGATCAAATATTCTAACTCTAGTCCTGAGGTCGATTTGAACCTACTAGCCCAAAAATTAGATAAAGTCGATCTTCTTATAGATAAATGTCTAGCTCTAGGTCAACAATCTCCTGTACAATACACACCACCTTCCACTTATTAGGAGATTTATTCTATCTGTGTTAGCCCAACCCATCATGTTAGTGAATGTCCTACGGCTGCACAATTTTCACCTTTCATCCAAGAACAAGTTCAAGCTGCTCAAGGTTACTCTAATCCTATCAATGACCCATTCTTAAATGCATATAACCAAGATTAGAGGAACCACCCTAATTTTTCTTGGAGACCCCAACAGACTCAGGCTAAGACCCAAATTTTTTCTATGTAAAACTTTTAGAATGGGCGCTAATACCAAAATTATGCCTATAATAGTGACCAACTGAGTCAGCCTAGTCAGCCATCCTATTACAATCAGCCATTATACCTACCTCCTCAACAGACCAATCTAGCCGACGATAGATTTACCCAACTTCAACAAATGATTATGACCTAACAGCAATCTCTCGTCAGGCTAGAAGTACAAATAGATCAATTAACTAAATTTACCATGAGGAGAGAACTAGATCAATTGCCAAATGAATCAATACCGAATTTTGAAAATAACCTAACCATCCACCAACCACCTGGACCTAGTCAACAATCCAATGTTCCACCTAAGAATCCCCAATTTGAAAGTGACAATGCAATTTTTGAGCTTAAAAGTGATAGGATTCTTAAGGACCCATATCAAGCCCAGGTGAGTGAGGCTAGTACTAATGCTAGCCAAAAAGAGAATTTAAAAGAGAAGATTAGTACCGAGACTAGTCCAATAAAAGAACCTGAGCCTAGTATTGATATTGATCTAAGTGATGAAGAGAAGAGAATAGATAAGTTATCCAAGATATATTCACCAAAAGTTTCATTCCTTTAAGCCCCAGAAGCCAGTTCTTCCATTTTAGAATTATCATCTCTTTCAGAATTAAAATTATCCTTAGTCACACTTGAAAACATATGTTTAAAATCAATTGACACCCTTTCAGTACCCATTATATCGAACTTAAGTCCTAACCTAAAAACTCAATTCATGAGCATTTTAGAAGAATAAATAGAAGAAATTTTTGATAAACAAGGGTCTGTGAATAGGTTTGTGAACTATCTTTCTAAAATTAAGAACGAAGATGTGAACTACTTTCTAAAGATTGATAATAAAATATTAAAATTTATTATAGACCATCTTTTTGAGATTGATAATTCAAAACCATTGGCATTTGTCAATCTAATATTTGACATGGGATAGGTGAGAGAATTAGCATGGTCTAGCTGAAGACGGTAAACTTAGCGCTTCTTGGGAGGCAAATCAGTTTTTAATTTTTAGTTTTATACTTTTTGCTATCTTTTATATTTTGTTTAGGTTAATCGAGTCTTACTTAATATCTTTTGTAGGGATCTGAAGATAATTTTGGCTAAGTTGAAAGGAGAATCAATTTTAAAAAGACTTCTAGATTAGATGACATCTCTCCTTTTCTTTCTCTTTGCATACACCCTTCATTTTTCCTACTCCAATGAGGACAATGTCGATTAAGTTGGGGGGGGATAATAAAAATTTTTAAACTTTTAAAATCCTCAAGTAAGTTAGTATTTAGTATTTAAGCATCTAATTATACTTAAGAATCAAGTTAAACCAAGTATTTTTTTAAAAAAATTGATGTACAGATCAGAGAGTTTGTGAGATATTGAGAGATCAAGTATTAAGAAAACTCAATAAAGAGTTAAGCTTAGAACTTAAATAGTTTTCTTTGAGTATTTCTAAATTTTTCTACCAGCATCAAAGAAGAGTTAACTTCTTATGGGCTTGTGTAAAGTAACTATACGTTTCTTCATATATTCAAAAAAAAAAAATTCAAGTACTTCATGCTGAGTAATCGGGCCTTTTTGCCTAAGCAAGCATTGAGTTTCACATCAAAAGGTATGAAGGACAAAGAAGGTTTGTTGTAAAGCTAGTTTTAACTCGTAGCCTGTTTGATTCGAGCAAGTAGGTCCGAGGGGTATTCTATACTTAGTATCCTAAAGCCGTCTGGTTTGAGAGTCATTGACTGAAAACTCACTACATAGATCAAACAGAAAGCTTAAGGGGTAAAGACACTCAATAGCAGTACAACGTTTAAAAAAAAAAAGAAAAAGAAAAAAAATCAATCAATAAATGAAAGATAGAAGTAACAATATACTTGTCCATATGAAGGTTAATAATTTACAGATAAAGGTAGTGATAATTTAAAAAGTTTAGAAAAAAATTAATATTTTTAGTTTAACTTTCATATTGACTAGTATTAATACCCCAATGACATACCTCATTTACACTCTACTAAACATCAATGGTTTTTTAAAAATTATTTGGTAAAATTTAAAATTTTACGTTAAACGATACTTAATTCTAAATTCTTTTTTTACTCAAGGATGAGCAAAGTTCAAGTTGGAGGGTGTGACAAGTGGTATATTTTTATATTTATTGAAGATATTTTTGATAATTTATGGTGCTAACATCTTCTTAAAAATCTAATTTTTGAATAAATTAATTTTTTTATAAAAAAAATAATTTTAAAAAAAATAAAATTAGAGCATATTTATGAAAAATAGATTTAATTTAATTAAGTAATTTAAGCACTAAAATGATGAAAAATTTTTGAAAAATTTAATACATATCTTTTTTATTTTTCAGGCAAAAAATCAGACCAAAAATTGAGCCAAAATATCCTAAAAAATTAAAAATATTACCTCTGGTGCATGGTGGACCGATCGCTTGATCCGTAAAGCCAAGGTGCGGTCCACAGAAATCTTCACGTGGTCCTCAGGTGTGGCTCACAGCGAGAGAAGGATTCTGGATGTGATCCAATGGCTAAAATTCATCCCGACCTAGATCCGATGGTCAGCATCCATAGCCAGTTTATAAGAGGGATTTTTGCACGATCTAACGGCCCAAAAGCGATCCATCAAGCGATCGAATGGCTGAGGATGTTTCTGACTTTGAATAGGAGATCTTTTGTGCGATCCGATGGCCAGAACTTCATCAGAACCCAGATCGGATGATTGAGAATGAATCTGACTGAGAGAGGGATTAAAACTATGGATTTTGATCAGATCTAGATGGTTCAAACTCCATCCAACGATCAAAAATATTTCTAAAGAGATTAATATGATTTCTAAGGCATTTAGGACTCCTTTTCTTACCAAAAAATTATGAAAAATTTATATATAAGTAGGAGATTCAGGAATAAGCTTTGTGAGTAGAAAAATTGAGTAAAAAATGAAGAAAAAAATAAAAAAAAAATTAGATAGATTTAGGGACCCAAGAAAAAGAAGGAGAGATCTAGGTTCCTTCACCAAGGAACTCTTTTTCTAAAAAAATTATCTTAAGACTGACGAACACCTTTTGTTCATCAGCATGGTAGGAAAAATATCCTTTGGTCTCTTTGGGGTACCCTATGAATGTGCATTTGTCAGACCTAAGTTTGAGTTTATCTGTAATTGATCGTTTGACATAGGTCGGGCACCCCCAGACCCTAAGGTGTGAAAGTGCTGGTTTACGTCCTGTCCATATCTCATATGGAGTCTTAATTACAGACTTACTTGAAATCCAATTTAACAGATAACAAGTTGATTCGAGTGCATATTCTCAGAAGGATATCGGTAAGCTGGCAAAACCCATCATAGATCGGACCATGTCTAACAGAGTCCGATTTCTCCTTTCAGACACACCATTATGCTGTGATGTTCCTGGAGGAGTCCATTGGGAGGGAAACCCATTCTCTCCTAGATATGTGAGAAACTCACTAGAAAGGTATTCTCTTCTTTGGTCAGATAGAAGAGTTTTAATACTCTTCCCACTTTGTTTTTCTACTTCACTTTGAAATCATTTGAACATTTCAAATGAATCCGACTTATATTTCATCAGATAGACATATCCATATCTGGATAGATCATCTGTGAAAGTGATGAAGTAAAAATATCCACCTCTAGTACTTGTGCTCATGGACCTGCATACATCAGTATGTACTAGGCCCAAGAGCTCAGTAGCTCTCTCATCTTTTTCAGTAAAAGGTGACTTGATCATTTTACCAAGAAGACAAGACTCACAAGTTAGAAGTGATTCACAATCACTGACTTCGAAGATTCTCTCTTGAGTCAACATGTTTATTATGTTTCTGTTTATATGACTTGGCCTACAGTGCCATAAGTAGATGTCTGATATACTATCTAATCTAGGGTGCTTGCCAGTAGAATAGACTCTTATCGGGCTTGATCTTTTTGGTCTGGCCCTGCATAGATGTCCCAGCCTAAACTTGTACCTTCTTCACTTTCTTCTTCTTGTTCTTCTTCCTTTTCTTAAAGGATCGAAAACCAGAAGATGTACCTCCCACTAAGTTCACCAACTCCTTATGGAGTTGGTGATCCTTCTCAAAGTTCTGAAGCAACCCCAGTAACCTGTGATAGTTTACTTCAGGCTTTGTCATTCTATAATGAGTGTGGAATAGGAGATATGACTTGGGCAGTAAGTTCAGTATTGAATCTTTCCTAAGCTGCTCATGCAAGAGAAAATCGAGCTTGCTCAAATACTCCATCAGCTCGATCATATACAATACATGATCAGTGACAAAGGCACCATCCCGTATTTTGGCATTGAAGATGGCACAACTAGTCTTGTGCCTCTCCACATCATCGGGTGTGCCAAAGGCATCCTCCAACACTTGAAGTATGTCCTTTGGCTGAGCCATCTCAAATTTGTGACTGAACTCGTTGCTCACGGCAGCCAGCATGATGCAGCGCATTGTGGTCCGATCATTGAGCCACTTCTGATAAGTGTCTCTGACTGTTCCACGTGCATTGGTAGCTAGCTCCTCAAGTGCAGAATCTGTTATCACATATAGGATCCGTTCATGCTCTAGGACTATCTTCAACTTTCGATATCAGCTACTGAAGTTGGGTCCCACCAACTTTTCATTATCCAACAATGATTGGAGCGATAGGGAAGTGGCCATATCTGCGTAAAAAAAAAATATAACCTAATTAGTAATTGATTCATTAAACCTAAAGATTTGGACTTTAATCAAAAGGTTTCTCCCATTATTTTATTCGAATTAGTAGCCTCTACCTTCAATTCGAGAAATTATCCTTATTTCTTAGTGGGTACTAGAATCCACTTACACTATACACAAGCCCAACTTTGGTTGGCCAACCCATGTACATCTAAGGGTAGGTTCATAACCAATTATTTTTCTAAATAATTTTTAGTAATTTAATTTTGTCCTAGTCCCTAATCAGTAGGCTTTGGCCTCCACTAAAAAGGTCTGGTTAGGTCCAACCATTAACATGACCATATTTGGTCCATCTAGCCAATGAATGATTAGGTCCAACTTTGGTTGGCTAACCTAATCACTATTTAGAAAGATGTAGTCAAGAAATCATATTATGAATGACAATTCCATCAGTCAATAAGCACCAGTCCTTTGGGCCTCCAATGATTATCCAACTGATGGACCCATTATCATCCACTTAATGGGAGGCTATGATCTAGTTATCACTATAACTATTTCATTTTTAGAACCTATTATTTTAGAGGATTTAATTGATTTAGAGGTGGAGGTCAGATGAACCAGCTTATCATGATCCTCCCACTGGCTTCACCAAGTCAGCTTAAGGGAGACCATTAAAAGGGCTGGTCTAGGAGCACCTAAATCAGTCACACTGATTTACCTAGCTGACATGGATCAGCTCGAATAGTCAAGTGATCTGATCAAAATATAATTTCACCAAGAGGTCGAGTAAGTTCGATCGGTGGGAGGATCTACCAAAGCTTGCCTTAGACACCATCAGAAATGGTCAGATAAGCGGGCTCCCAATTAAAAACCACCGATCTGATTTACCTTAGACACCAACTAGTTTAATTAGTTTCGATTAGATCAACATAACAGTTCATGCTAGATCACTTAGCTAAGAATCAAGTCCATTTCATTCTCGTTAAAGATATGGACTTGACCAACTACAACTATTGTAATTGATCTAGAGAATCCTTGACCTAATCTGAGACAACAATTGATTAGATTTAGTCAATTCTCTAATTTAGTCCATCTTTAATCTAACCTTAGGTCTAACCCAATTAATGGATCTAATTCGAACTAACCCATTAACCCAATGTATTATGGTTTGTGTCTTAGGTTCTTTAATTCACAATCTTAGAACCTAATCAAACAACTTCTTAATTGTCAATTAAGTTTTGGGCTGAGGGTTGGGGTTTAGCTTTTTGAAAATAATTTTTATATTTGTAAAATAATTTTATAATATTATTCTATCAACCAAGTTGCATGTTTGATTCATAATCAAAATACAAGTGAAATAAGTATGAAACTACTTTAGATCCAATCTAAACAGATTCATGTAATTGAAACAATTTCAACTTTAAACTATGCAAATTTCTCAGAAAAATATATGATGGTTCTTTGCATGGAAATTATTAACAAAGAGATTTTATTTTAGATTTAAATATTTTTAAAATCTAATAAATCATAAATTTAATCTAGATCATATCTAACAAATTTATAATTAAAGATAGATCTATACGAACTAGGATAACCTTTGCACTGTAAGGGATAAACCTAACAGCAGGACAACCTACAGTTCGTGATTGATCTAAAAATTTTAATTTTAGATTTAACAATCAGATTATAAATTAGATCTAATCTAAAAAATAATCTAAGCATGCATAAATAATAATGTAATAAACAACCTAGGCTCTGATACCAATTGAAGGAACCAGATCTAGAGTTTCAGGATTAGATCTTGAAACTTTTTCAAGATCAAGCAGTGGAAGACTAAAATAAATTAAAATTTATCTTATAAAATTAGAAAATCTCTAGATCTAAGATCCTATTATATGATTATTGTATGATATTAAATCAAAAATTAAAATATAAAGAGCAAGAACTATATGTTGATCATATCAACATGTTTCTATACTACATCTAATGTATGTAAAATATGATAGATCAGATCTATTACCTTACAAGTTAGATGTTCTAACTTTGTTGATCTGGGCTTGAGGATGATGTTGCAAGCCGCACATGCATCCGACCTCTAGGAGTCATCCACATGAGCCCACGAATCACGATCAAAAGTTCTGGTCTAGAAAATCAGCACAGTATGCTAGTACTGTGCTGATCCTTCTTCGATGGTCGATCAGATGCCTCCTTCTTTTTGATTTGGACTCTTCCAAAGATGAAAAGTAGGAGAAGTAGTTTTAGAGCTGAGACACTCTCAGAAAACTTAATATGAAGGAAGGAAAGAGGTGAACAAAGCAATCCTAGAAGAAGACCCTCTTCTTCTTCTCTTTGCTCTCACCTAGACACCTAGTCTTGTGTGTATTGTATCTCCATGCCCCAATCTTTTTTCTCTTTAATTTTTGTATTCCCCAAAGGTCTCTCTTTTCTCTATTTTTTATAAAAATTTATAAAAAAATTAATTTTAAATAGAGAGATATGATAGAATCTTTGTCTAGGTCAAATACCTAGTCAAGGATTATCCAAATATGGCAAGACAAGAGGTGCCCAACTATTGGGTGCCCCCTCTTTCTTTTTATGTGTGGACCACAAAAAAAGGGTTCATATTATGTACCATAAAAGTTATAAAAATCTAAAAAAAAATCTAGATAAAATCAATGCCATAAGGAAAGAGTTTTGGTTTCCTAAAACTCTATCTTATAGAATTTGAAATCCAAACTACTTCCTACTTTGACTTGATCCACATCCACTTTCCATGTAAGAGAGAAAGAGAGGAAAATTTTGGGTGTGTGTGAAGATCTGGGAGAGATATTTTATCACACAAAATAAGAGAGAGTGGGTGTGGGATAAGAGAGAGTGGGCGTGGGGGCTAAATTGGCGCAAGGTGGAATCCTAGTCTTACTAGGATTCAACCTATGTCTTGTTCTAATCTGGTTTTTCAAATCAAATCAAACCAAAACTAAATCAACCCAATTAAAATAGATATTAACTAAATTAAAAATTTAATTTAATTAGATTAAATTAAATTTAAATTTGATTTAATTTTTTAATCAAATTAAAAATTAGGTTGATCCAAGTCCTAATTGAATTAAGACTAGTTTTTTCTTGCACTTGGCTTATCCAATAAATAAATTGAACTTGATCCAATCAAGCTCAAACTAAATATAATTAAATAATATTCAATTAGACTTAATTTTAATCCATTGGCTTAATCAAATTAAGTCAATTAGCAATCGAATTGCTAATCTATCCTCCTACAACACTTGCACTAAGTTAAATGTCAATCATATTGATCGTTTAACCCTAAAATGATTCTTACTCATTGATCAACCATCTGATCGGATCATGAACTCTAATGTGTGTGACCTCATAGGTCCGAATCTAAGTCAGTAGCATAGGAATAAATTTTTGTATCAATCGAAGTGACTATCTAGCAATGATACCCGATGGTCGGATAGATCGAATGTGTAGAACAACATCTTTAGAACCCATGTGGATATAGTTTCCATATAATTTATCCACTTGACCAAAATGCTCATAAGACACCTCAGAGTTCAACTGTCAACTCTGATCAGGTTGTCCACATTGTATTTCAAAATATCAAATCCATCTGATGGATTACCCTGGCAAAGGTTTTGCTAAATTGAAATACAGTGACTCATTCTTCTTCAATTCTTGGAGTGGTCAATTCCATCTTAATCACACTCTGACTTTACAAGTACTTGACTGTGCCCAGAAGCCTTCCGTCACTGAATTAGAAATTTAGTTAGTCTAGTATCAAAGCACAATGAGTTGCTTACAAGTCACTGAAGCGATCTCAGGTCTAAGGGATACTTATATCTATATCCCATTAGAGACATTCTCGACAACAGAATACTCTAGAGTTGGTCACATTCAATTAGAATGTACCCTTATATCTTATCTGTATACCATACCAGTGTCTTCATACTCTTTGGTTAAGAGGACAACCAACCCATATAGCCTACAGTGACCTATACTCGATAGAAGCTGTCGTCCTTATTAACAGCCTATCATTTAGTCGTGAACAGTTTTAAGGACTAATCGATAAATCTTCTCTTTATCAAACCTAAATAGTCCTAAGGACTTCATCACAACAACGGAGTTCATTAGAATATGAAAACTTGTGATGAAAATATCAAAAATATATTTTATTTATTAATAAATCAATTACAATACAAGGTTGCTCAACCGTCAACAGCTTGACGATTGATTTTGGGATATATTTTCCAACACTGGATATGGTGGAGTGTGTATAGAGATTGTGAGTAGGTCAATATAGAATCGATCACTCCTAGTAAGAGGAGATCACATCCTTTGTATTCTCAATCCTAGATGACTCAGAAAAAATCTTTTGGCCAAAAGCAGGAAGGAGATTAGAAAGAGTTTCTAATACTTCTTCATTGGAGGCATCATTAATTAATTGAGAATTGATATAAATATGTGTTTGAGTTTAACATGATTTCATACTCATGAACATATTCAGGGTGCAAGGATAATCAAAAGATTGAATTGCATGATAACTAGTCATTGAAGGGTATATTTGATATTTTTATCAAATTCTACATCTTTTAGATAGTCATGATACATTACTAGACGTTAATCTTAACTTGTAGATTTTTGATCAAATTAAAGAGTTTAATTCGATCGCCAGTAAGAAAGGATTATAATTGTTGAACTCGAGTTAGCTCGATTGGAGCTAAATCGATTAGATTGAAATCTAATCAAATTTGGTCAACTTACACTCGAACCTACTATCAGTTAGATGTGGAACCCAATGGGTCATACACATATAGAAATTGGTCAAGGATCCTTTTGAGAAAAGTTGATTAAAATTTTGGATTCAATTAGGGCTCTGGTAAGCATGCTAGCACGTGTGGGAACCCTTGCTCCTTTGGAGATCAATTTGGTCTCATACCTTGCTAATTAGCTCACCCAATTTAGTGAGTATTTGGGTCAGGTCACACCACCTAGAAGCATCCCAAATTAGGGTGCCACATCTATTTTAATGCAAATTATGAAGAGTCCAAGTTGTGAAGGACTCTTGGTGCAAAACAGGTTCTGCATACAAGTATTGGCGTGGGCAAAAGAAAAGAGTCCTTTTGGTATAGGATTAAGATACATGTGGTATCTCATATCACCCTCCATCCTCTGGTGCATATCTCAAAGCATGAGATATTTTTTTTTTAAATTTTTGAGATAGAGAAATATTGAAAAAAGGAAGGAAGTCTCACGTGCGCGCAGAAGTGTCGCATCTCTCCAAGATTTGGAGAGTCCTTCTCCTCATCAAATGCTTTCAAAATAGAATTATTTTAGTGATGATGTTCCATATTTGATAAAATATTTTTGATAATTTTTTCAAAATTTTTTCGGACTTATCTGAATGTCAAACAGACGCCATAAGTTCCTCCTTGTGCCTGTGCATGGGGTGATCAGACATTGCATGAAAGCACCTAACCCTTTCACTGCACCATCAGAACCCAACAACTAGCACCTGGTATGGTGCTAGTTGTGGGCCATCCCACATGGGTGTGGGCGTTGGTGCAAAATAGGCATCATATAAGGCCCCAATCCTTTCTCATGTAGGATTCCTTTGATAAGTTATGGACTGATTGAAAGTGTGTTTGAATTAGAAGTCCTATACTTTTTGGATCATAGAAATCATCTATAAATAGAGAAAGTCTCTACCTATGGATGCATCAGAGAGAGCATAGAAATCAAATTGAGAGAAAGAGAGAAAGAGAGAGGGAGGCATGAGAGGTTGTGGGGCATCCCATCCTTGGCATGTTGCTCCACCTTGCCACCCCCTTCTCCTTTTTGGCATGGGCCCACCTTTGGGCATCCCGCTGCTAGTGTGAGGTGTCACACCTAGTGTCTCTCTTTCCTCTCTTGTTGGTCTTGCGAAGGTGCATCAATCCAGAGATTCATCTCACTTTCCTGCATTGTCTGACGTGCACACGAAGTAAAGGGCCTGCAATTTCAGGCCTACACGAAGGTTGAATCCATATTTTGAAGATTTGATCCCTATTCTACTATAATCTAGGTAAAGATTTAATTTTTATTTAGTTGAATATATAGAAATATTTTTAGATGCAACCCTGGTTATCCATGAGAAATAGATTTTTTTTCCTTCAATTTGTATCAGAGCCAGGCTTGATACATAGATGCATAACTAAATTTTTTTAGATTATTTATATAATGTATGTAATTAAAATTTTATGTTAGATATTAAATCTAATTTAAATCTATTTAAATAAAATTTATGATCTAATTTTGATTGGATTATAAGAACCTAATCAATGGTTGGTTAAGGTTTGTTATAAGTTTGTTATAACAAATTTTTATTATTGTTGAAATAATAATCTGATTTAAAATCTATTTTAAATTTATTTTAATAAAATTTTAATATTATTATTTTGATTATGAAGTTAGACTTATTTTAGATCTGAATTAAATCTATTTTGTTAGATTTTTAGATTTGATTTCTAACAAAATTCAGCACTATATTAAAATTGATTTAACCAGAAATTTAATCTTTATGCATCATGTTTGTATCTAATTAATTTTCTATATGATACTAGGTCTGAAATTAATATTTTATAATCAGTATAAGATATATTTTAAATTTGATATGATGTATATAATATATTAAATCTAATTAAATTAGATGAAAAATATGATTGATAAGATTAAGGACATGTTCATGACATAAACTATTTTGTCAAAATTACATGTTGATGTGATTATATATGAAATTAGATTTTAGATCTTAGTAGTTTAGTACTTGGATTGATGAGATCACTAGACCATTCGATCATAAGAGATTAAAGAGATTAATCTCTCTCTTGTCCATTCGATGGGTTCTCTTATGATGTGTAGCAGTGTCATTGTGATCCAATTTCATGATGAAAAAAGTGAATAGATTCTTACTAATTATTTTGATCATAAATATATTTAAATTAGATCTAAAATAATTTATAATTTATTATAATAAGATAAATTTAGATATAAAATTATTTTAAAATTTGAATAGCATGTTACATTAGATATAATCGGTATTTATCTAAAAGTTGTCATGATGTATGAGATGTATGTATGAAGTTAGATCATACCTATGTATTTTTAATTGTTAAATATATTATAAAAATTTATTTTTATGAGTTGAAATATATAGTATGCTTCACCTAAAATCTTAGTAGAATAGTTCTACAAACTGAAACACACGTTTCACATATTTAATTTTGAATTAAGTTTAAACGATCTTGATTTGAGAATTGAAGATCATTAAGATACTACATAAATCAATAGGCTATTGGTTAGCATGAATCAAGTCCTTCTAATGGGTTAGACCTAGGATTAGAAATAAATATGGATCAAGTAAAAAAATTGGTTAAATCTAATCAAGTGTTGAATTAGATTAGATCAGAATTTTTCTAGATCAACCTCAATAGTTGAAGTTTGATCAAGTCCATATTTTTGATCTTAATAAATGGATCATGATCATGGCTCTATGGTTAAGCCCAAATCTTCTGGTGGACCAAATTAAAACTAATTAATCAGTTGGTGTCTAAGGTACATCTGGAAGATTTGATCAAGTGGTTTTTAATTGGAAGCTACTCATCTAGATGGGTCTACGGTGAGTTAATGGCATATCCCTCCCATTGATCTCACTTGTGAAAAAATAATGACCTACAAGCCAATCGCATATAGGATGCGATCGGATATTTTCTATAATTTATCTTTCAAACTCATGTAATTGACATTGATATTTAATAAAATAGGTGTTTCGATTCATTACATCCTACATCTTATTATTGTTTTTAAGATTATAATAAACCCCAAAGGTCTGGGCAATGATTTTAGGGCCACAATGAGATCATGTCAGTGAGATCTAAATTTTTGATAGTCATGACTTAAAATATTTTCAGTCATTGATTCATTGATTTGGAGATCAATGATACCGATAAGACTAGCATGTCCTATGTATGATCAGAGATGGGGTGGTTGATCTCACAACCACTTGTGTGGTGATACTAATATAAAAAGGTGGGTACTTATTAGAGAATAAATTTATTGAATAGACCTATGAGAGAATATCTGATGGAGTCTTATTTATATGTCAGCTGATGGTTCTCTAATGAGAGTTGTGTAAGTGGCCTTTTGACCTAAGATTGTCATGGTACCTTGTGTACCTGAATCCATAATTTAGTTCACTTCCAAACTTGATTCTTTGATCCTTATGTGGGGTATTTTAGATGTGGTGAAGTGTGCATAGAGGTTCTCAATGATTAATAAGAGATCAATCACTCTTAATAAGGAGAGCAAACATCCTATATGATCTTAAATGTCGATGATTATGGAAGTCTTTGGCCGAAGTAGGATGATAATTAGAAAGAGATTTTTAATGTATTATCAACTGAATCATTATCTTCTGATCGAGATACATATAGATAAGTTATTGAGTTTGATATATTTTCATGCTCACAGCTCATCGGAGATGTTATTTGACTGAAAGATTGAATTACACGAAAACTTACCATTGAAAGATATTTTGATAATTTTTCATCAAAATTTTAAATCTTTTGGATAGTCATGATATATTGTTAGATATCAATCTTGACTTATAGACTCATCAAAATTAAAAAAATTTAATTTGAGAATTAATTAGGAAGAGTCCTAGTTGATTGAGATTCTTGAGCTGACCTAATCTGATCAGATTAAGGTTACGTCAAGAGTTTGTGTCCACTGCTAGCTAGATTTAGAATCCAATGGGTCACACACTTTAGAATTTATTTTTGATCTAATTTAATTAAAATTTAATATAAATTATAGGGGTTAATTTGATATGCTAGCACATTGTGTTATCCTAAGTTCCTAATTAGGTTCAGTTTAAAGCATTTAAGCTAAACTAGACCAGTTGCCTTTGACCTAATGGGATTGGGTCTATTTTAATTTGATTCTTATCCAACTTAGAAGTGTTTCAAGTGTGAAAAGAGACCTATGAATCCACTATATTCCACACCCAAAAATAAATGTTGCCCACCCTTAATTACATTGAGAAGTGGAAGAGTCCTTCTTCATGAAGATTCTTATCCATCTCCTCATTTTCCTCCAAATTCCTTAATTATTACATGCTGAGTTTTTAGATGGAATTTATGGGGCATAGAAGAGTAGTCCTTCTATGTAAAAGTTCTTCTATACCATATAAAGTCACAAAGAATTTATTTTCTGCTTGAAGACTTGGAGCGCCAAGAGTTGGCACCCCTTAGTCCATCTTCATGTCCCCCTTAGCCTATTTATATGGGGCATCCCATATGGGCTAAGGTCTGGACTTTGGATGAAAATTAGAGATAATTGGTTTGTTATAATAGAGAAAAATTTTGGAAAAAATCTAAGAAAAAGGCAAAGAAAAAATTGAGAGGAAAATTTGCAAGAAGGGTGGTGAGAAAATTAGCAAGTGTTGCTAGTTTGTTTTAGGATTTGATTTTTTCACGTATTGGAGTACAAAATCAAATCCTAGATTGTAAGACTTTTGGAGAGAGTTCTCTTGGCATAATTTTGATGATAAAATCAAAAGTAACTGAGCATTGGTGTGATTGTTCTTTGAGTTCGAAGCCGGCAATGTTCTTATAAAGAAAAAGCTGCGGTAGCGCACCAGTTAGGAAGGATCTTGGCCAACTTTCGTATGGATCACCGTTAGAAGGCTTCTATTTTAGAGTCTCATGGAGATCACCTAGTTACCATACTGCTCATTTGAGAAAGTATAAAATTCTATCTCTTTGCATGCTTGTTTTTGTTTTATTCGACATCTACAAAGTGATTCTAGGGTTTGGATTTCAATTCGATAGTTTTAATTATTAAAACTTTCGATATGTATATTTTAAAATTTTTAAAATTTATTTTTTACTATGTGATTGAAATTCAATAGTGGTATCAGAGCCACCCTTGTTAGATTCGATCAAACAAGTACAAAGTTGTAATATAGAATTGTTCTAGTTCATATTTTGCCAAAAATGTTACATCGATTTCTCGTATCAGTCTTCAAATCAAAAATTATTTTTGACTTTATTTAAACCATAGATTTAAATTTTAGTTATTAAAAATTTGAATTTATGATAATATAAAATTTATTGATTCATAGTTGCTTGATGCTTAAATCAATCTTTGATTAAGGGTGTTATGCATGCCTAATTTGATTAGGGTTTGTTTTCAATTTGGCTAAGCTTGTTATATGTTAAACATTTTGTGCACCCTTATATGTTTCATATAATCATTTTTGGCATGTCCATATGATTGATATTATAACTTGTAAAGTATGTTGAATTACATTATTTGTATGGTACATTTTATATAGTAGTTAGGATGTGTCGAGATCAGTTCAAAGACCCTCTATAAAATTATATAAAGTTGTAATGTCGGGATTCACTTACAAATCAAGTATCGAATTTATTTGATCAATTGATGTCTAGATAAGTAAGAAAGATGGTTTTCCAATTAGGTCCATATATTGGCCTAGCCAACTTTATTAGTGTCTATGAAAAGCTATGGGGAGCCTCTCACCTACTGACCTGATCAATTTGGTCTTATTGAATTTCGGATCTAGATTGATTAGTGATGTAAACACTACAAGGGCCTTCCTTCAAGCTTGGTCAATAGAGTATGTCAAGATTTTAGTGAATTTGTTGTGCTATCCACAAGGCTTACTATAGAAATTGATATGATATTGACTAAGTGCATATTGATACTTATGGTATATTTGAATAATGTTGCTTTATTGTACTATCCACAAGGGCAGCATTGTTTAAGTATGACCATATGAGATTGAAAGGTTAACTTAACTAGAACACTATAGTTTGTTGTGCTATCCACTATTAGAAGATCAAGTAGGCAGTATGTGTATATTTCAAAATCTTTTTTGAATGTAGCAAAAAAACAAATGGGTTAAACCCCTTAACCCCATATGCATAAGATCAAATCTAAACCTACCCAAGCCCAAGAGAAAAATAAACATATAATCTAAAATTTAAAAATAAGTATGAAATCGAATCTCACTAACTTAGTGTGGGTAGATATTCACTGCTATCGATAATCACAGATCCTTAGATGCTCAAGCCGTACAAGTATCCGACTTTTATGGGTATCCATCGAAATCAATCTCAAACTGATCTTCTTATAGTAGATTCTTCTTCTCCAAGTAGAATCTCAATCTTAAAAATTTAGATCAACTTTTTATTCTAGACTGCGGGATTAACTCTTTGGTCTGTAGCCTTCTTTTTCTTCTCCATATTCTTTGCTCTTGAAGATAAATCACCTCTACCTTTTGGCATATGGAAAGTGGGACACCCAACCCTTAGGTGTGGAAGAAAAGAGAGGGAGGAGGGGAGGTGTGGAGAAGAGAGAGGGAGACTTTTGGTTTCATAAAATTCTATTGAAAGAATAGTGCCCTACAAGCCAATCGCATGTGGATGCGAAGAGAATTTTCTTTATTTATCTTTCTACTCATTTGCATGATATTAGTTATTTTTTATTATTTATTTATGAGGTATTATATTTTATCATTTACTGTATTATTTTTTTATAATTATGATAAACCTCATAGATTAGAGTAATGATTTTAGGGCCATGATGAGATCATGCCAGAGAGATCTAAAATCTTGATAGCCCCAATCTAAAATATTTTCAGTCATTGGATTATCGAGTCGAAGATCGATAATACCGATAAGACTGGTACATTCTATGTATGCTCAATGGAGAGGGTGGTTAATCTCATAACCACTTGTGTGGTGACACTAATACAAGGATGTAGGTGCTCATTGGAGAATGAGTTCACTGAATTGACCCACAAAAAAATATCTGATGGAGCTTTACAGCTGTCAATAGATGGTTCTTCAGTGAGAGTGGTGCATGTGATCCTTTGATCTGAGATCATCATGGTACCTTATGTACATAGATCCTTACTTTAGTTTATTCCCTAGCATACCATTTTGAGATGTGTGTGAAATATTCTGGATATGACAAAGTATGCATGGAGATTGTGAGTGGTCAATAAGAAATCGATCACTCCTTATAGGAGGAGAGAACATCCTATGTGATCTCATAGGATGGTGACTTTGAGAGTCTCTGGCTAGAGTAGGGATGAACAGTAGAAATAATTTTTATTGGTTTATCAATCGAGTCATCATCAACAGATCAAGATACATATGGATAGGTATTTAGGTTTGACAAATTTCCATATCTTTGGTCTTTTCGGGATGTTGTGTGATCGAAAGATTGAATTGCTCAGTAACTCACTACGAAAAGATAATTTTAGTATTTTTATCAAATTTTAAATCTTTTGGATAATCATAATACATTGCTAGATATCAATTTTAACTTGTGAACTCATTAAAATTAAAAGAGTTTAATTTAAGAATCAATTAGGAAGAGTCTTAGTTGATTGGGACTCTTGAGCTGACCTAATCCAATTAGATTAGGGTTACGTCGAGAGTTTTGGTCCACTACTGGCTAGATTTGAAACCCAATAGGTCACACACAATAGAGATTTGATCTTGATCCAATCTATTTAAATTTATTATAAATTTAATGGGTTAATTGAATTGCTAGCACATGAATTAACCCAAGTTCCCAATTGGGTTCAGCACAAATGTGTTTGTGCTAACCCTTTGCTTGTTGCCTTGACCTAATGTGATTAAGGTTGAACCATCTATTTATTAGTTGGTTTATCTGATTTTTAATGAAAGAGCTTCATGTGAAATCACCTTTCTCCATGCCAAGCCACACTCTAATTTATTTGGCAAGCCCCATTTATTTTGGCATTAAGAAGGAAGAGTCCTTCTTAACGTGGTATCTTAATTTTCTTACCAAGTTTATGTGTCCCTTTTAATTCCTTGTGTCATGGGATTACCCTTGGAATTGTGGGCCCAGATAAGAAGGAGTCCTTCTCTTAGAAGGAAATTGAACGCCACAAATAAATGGGATGCCACATTAATTTTTGGCATTAAAGAAGAGAAGTCCTTCTCTTTTACTTCTCTTAATTTCTTTACATGATTCCATGCATTTTCCTTAATTCCTCATGACATATTATGGCGCTTGGGATATGGGACATGGAAGAGGAGGAAGAGTCCTTCTTTTGAAAGGAATTTGAATGCCAAATAATAAATGGGATGCCATATATTTGCATTAATATGGAAGAGTCCATAATATCATGGACACTTGGTGTTTCACGCCCTCCTTATCCCATGCACCATATGATGGCATTATATTTCTCCTAAGTAGAGGAAGAGCCTTCTATTAGTGAATCACCTTTTATTCCATGCCATCCCTTTGAATTCCATGGTAAAAAATTATGAATTGCATGTAAGAATGAAGGGACACCAAGAGTTGGTGTCCCATGGTGTCGTCCATCTTTTTCTATTTAAACGAGGTGCTACACCTAGTTTTTATTGGGTTCTGGCCACACAGTGAAAAGTAGTTTTTAAAAAATTTAAAATAAGCAAATCAATAGCTTTATCAAATAAAACTATCGAGCCGAATCCAAAACCCTAGAACTACTTTGCCGATCACGATCAAAGCAAATTCAAGCATATAAAGAGATAGAAAATTATACTTTAACCAATATGAAAAGATGGAATATTAGTGTTTTCATAAGACTCTAAGGTAAAAGTCCTCCAATGGTAATCCACACAAAAGTTGGCCAAAGTCCTTCCCAACCGGTGCGCTGCCGCAGTCTTGTCTTCTCAAGAACACTGCCGGCTTCGAACTTATGTCACGATTGTACCAAAGCTCAGTTGCTTTTGATCTCACTATCAAAATAATACCAAGAAGACACTCTTCAAATTTTGTACAATCTTGGATTTAATTTTTGGCTCCAATATATGAAAAAATCAAATCCTAGGGCACTCAAGCAACACTTGCTGAAAATCTCACCACCCTTGTAGCAACTTTTGCCACTCAAAATTCTCTCTTTTTTTCTCAATTTTTTTTTAATTTTTTTTATGTTTATCAAATTCTTCTTCTTAGTTTTAAGAAAAAATCATCACAAAAAGCCATGTGGGGCATCCCCTATAAATAGGAGACCAGGGGATGTCACATGGGATGAAGGGGCACCAACCTTTGGCACTCCAACTTCCCATATGGCAAATAAATTCACCAAGTGGATTTTTGGTGATCTAATTAATTAGATAAGAAGGGCTCTTAGTCTTCTATATTTCATAAAAATTTTAATAAATTTTGACATCAAAACATAGGATTTCTGGTCAGAAATTTAAGATAATGCGTAGAAAATTAAGAGTCCTCATTAAGAAGGACTCTTCCTTTCACATGCCTAAAATAAAGGGGGTGGCATTTACTTTTGCCATGGGTTTTTGTGCATACAGAAGACTCCTTGTCCACTTGACACTCTTTCAAGTTGGATAAGGATCCAATGCAAATTGACCCAATCCCATTAGGTCAAAGCCAACTAGTCTAGATTAGCTCAAACACTTTGATCTAAACCAATTTTAGAACTTGGGTTAATACAATGTGTTAGTATATCAATTGAATTTATATTAAACTCTTATTAGATCAGCCCAAGGCCAAATTCTAAAGTGTGTAACCCATTGGGTTCCAAATCTAGCCAGTAGTAGATCAAGGCTTTCGACGTAACACTAATCCGATAAGATTAGGTCACCTGAAGAGTCCCAATCAACTTGGACTCTTCCAAATTGACTCCAAAATTAAACTATTTTAATTTTAATAAATTTATAAGTCAAGATTGATATCTAGCAATATGTCATGACTACTCAAAAGATTTAAAATTTTGATAAAAAATTATCAAAATACCCTTCAGTGGCAAATTTTTATGTAATTCAATCCTTCAGTCAAACAATATCTCAGATGAGCTGTGCACATAAAAATATATCAAACCCAATCATTTATCTTTATGTATCTCGATTTGAAAGCAATGATTTAGTTGATGATATATTAATTTTTTTTTTAGTTATCACCCTACTTTGGCCAAAGACTTCCAGAATTATCATCCTATGAGATCACATAGGATGTTCGTTCCTTTATTAGGAGTGACTGATCCCTTATTGATCACTCACAACCTCTGTACATACTTCACTATATCAAGAACACCCCACATCAGGATCAAAGAATGAAGCTAGGTAGCGAACTAAAATATGGATCCATGTACACAAGGTACCATGATGACCTCAGGTCTAAGGATCACTTACACGACTCCCATTAGAGAATCATCAATTGACATGTAAATAAGACTCTATCTAATTTTCTTTCGCAAGTCAATTCAGTGAACTCATTCTCTAATGAGCACCCATATCCTTATATTAGTGTCACCACACAAATGATTGTGAGATCAACCACCCTCATTTCTGAGCATACATAGGATATACCAGTCTTACTGATATCATTGATCTCTGACTCAATGTACCAATGACTAGAAATATTTTAGATTAGGACTATCAAGGATTTAGGTCTCACTGGCATAATCTCATCATGACCGTAATACCATTGTCCAGACCTATGGGGTTCATTGTAATCTTAAGAACAATAAGATGCAGCATATAATAAATTAAAAATATCTATTTTATTAAAATAAATATCAATTACATTAGTTTGAAAGATAATTTACAAAATACACCCTATTGCATCCCATATGCGATTGGCTTATAGGGCATAATTCTTTCAATCTCCCATTTGTACTAAAGTCAATTGCCCTTATACTTGATGCCCATGCTATCAAGATGGTAGTCAAACTGGTGCATTGACAAGGCCATAGTGAATGGATCCGCTATATTATTTTTGGTGCCAACTCGCTCCATGATCACGTCACATGTTTCGACAATCTTCCAAACTCAGTGAAACCATCTTAGGATGTGCTTGGATTTATGATGAGATCTTGGTTCTTTGGCTTGAGCAACTGCCCCAATATTGTCACAATAAAGAGACACTAGTTGTTCAATCCCTTGAACCACACCTAGCTCTGTGATGAATTTCTTCATCTAGACAGCCTCCTTAGTAGCCTCACTTGCAGTAATATACTCAGACTCAGTGATCAAGTTAGCAACAGTTTGCTATTTGAAACTTTTCCAACTTACTGCACCACCATATAGGGTGAACATATATCCAGATATCAATTTACTATCATCCGAATCAGATTAAAAATTAGAATCGATATAATCTTTCAGTTTTAAATCAAATCCACCATATATCAGAAAAATATCTCTAGTCCTTCTCAAGTACTTGAGTATGTTTTTCACAGCTTTCTAATGATCCTCCCCAGGATCAGCCTAAAATTTGCGTACAATACCCAAGGTATAAGCAACATCAGGTCTGGTATATAACATAGCATACATTATTGATCCTACAGTCAAAGCATAAAAAATAGAACTCATTCTATTTCTCTCTTCAGGTGTTTTAGGAGACATCTTCTTAGAGAGTTGTATGCCATGACCTATAGTTAAGTAACCTCTTTTACTTCCCTCCATGTTGAACCTCTTCAACATAAGGTCAATGTGCCTAGATTGGGACAAGCCTAGCATCCTATTCGATCTATCCTTATATAGATTGGGACAAGCCTAGCAACCAAGTATATAGAATGCCTCCTCCAAGTCTTTCATGAAAATCTTTTGTGATAGCCAAGTTTTGATTGATTGCAATATCGAGATATCACTCCCAATGAGCAGTATGTCGTCCACATACAAGATTAAGAAGACAATAGCACTCCCACTAGTCTTCTTGTATACACAAGGTTCATCCACATTTTTGATAAAGCTAAACGATTTGACTATCTCATCAAAATGGATGTTTTAGCTCCTTGATGCTTGTTTCAATCCATATATGGATCTATTCAGCTTGCATACCTGATTTGCTTTTCTACTTGAGACAAATCTCTCTGATTGAGTCATATAGACTTCTTTCTCAAGATTTTCATTGAGGAAGACAGTCTTGACATCCATCTGTCAGATCTCATAGTCATGGTATGCTATAATAGCAAGCATTATCCGAATAGACTTGAGCATGACTACCGACGAAAAAGATTCTTCATAAATAATACCTTATTTTTGTCTGAAACCTTTTATCACAAGCCTAGCTTTATAGGTCTTTACTTGGCCATCTGCTCCAATCTTCTTTTTGAAGACCCATTTACAGTCTATTAGGGTCACACCCTCAGGTGCATCAATCAAAATCCATACTTGGTTGACATGCATGGAGTCCATTTCAGATTTCATGGTATTTAGCCACTTGTCAAAATCACAACTCATGACAGCTTCCGAATAGGTCATAGGATCATCATTCTCAATGATTTGGTTATGTTTTCATTCTCAATGATAAATCCATACCTGAGTGGTACACTACGCACTCTACTCGACCTTCGAAGAGGAGGTGTGTGTAGTGACTGTGCCTCAACAATGGACACATCTGGTTGAGAACTATTTGGTGAATCCTGAATGGGTTGTAGGTTTTGAACTTCATTAAGTTCAACATACATCCCACTGCCTCCTTCTTGAATAAACTCTTTCTCCAAGAAAATAACATGCCTACCAACAAACCCTTTTATTGAGTAGGATTATAGAAGTAGTATCCTATACTCTCCTTGGGATAACCTACAAATCTGTATTTTCTGATCTAGCATCTAGCTTATGTCTATCAATATTTTTCACATAAGTCGAGCAACTTCAAATCTTAAGATGCTTAAGATTGGGTCTTTTACCATTTTATATTTCATATGGAGTCCTAGAAATAAATTTCAAATGTACTTTATTTAAAATATATGCTGCAGCCTTGAGGGCATATCCCCAAAAGGATAACGGAAGATCCGTGAAACACATCATGGACCGCACCATATCTAATAAGGTGCGGTTCCTTCTTTTTGTAATTCCATTTAATTATGAAGTATAAGGAGGTATCCATTGAGAGAGTATTCTATTTTATTTCAAATAATCGAGAAACTCATTGGATAAGTATTCTCCTCCTTGATCCGATCAAAGAGTTTTAATACTTTTACCAGTTTGTTTCTCAACCATTCTTTGATATTCTTTAAATTTGTCAAAGACTTTGGATTTGTATTTCATTAAATACACATATCCAAATCTTGACCTATCATCAGTAAATATGATGAAGTAAGAGTATCCACCTCTGACTTGAGTCGACATTGAACTACATACATTAGTATGTACAAGGTCCAAAATGTCACTCACCCTATCTCCATGTCCAGTAAATAGAGTCTTGATCATTTTTTCCATGAGACAAGATTCACAAGTTCTATATGATTCATAATCATAAGGATCAAAAAAATATCTTTGTATAACTTGTTAATCCTTGACTCATTTATATGGCCAAGTTGGTAGTGCCAGAGGGATGTGACATTTACATCCTCTCTCCTTTTTTTCTTCATATTATCAACATGAAGCACATTATCATTAAGTGAAAAAAATATAAGACCATTATCAATAAAAGCACTTCCATAATATTCATTAAAAAATATATAGAACAACTATTGTTCTTTGTAATTATTTTAAAATCTTGTTCTAATAATAACGATATAGAAATAATATTTTTAACAATATTTAGAATATAATAACAGATCTTTAGTTTCAAAATTCTGTCTGAAGGTAACTTCAAAACCCTAATTCCTGCAACTTCGACCTAAATAGACTCTCCACTAGCATCGAATAGCTTGAAGTCACCTTTATTCAGATTTCTTATTTCCTATAGACCCTGTAATGATTTGCAAAAGTGTGAGCTACAGGCAGTATCCAATACCCAAGAATCTGAAAATAAAATACTTAATAATAAATTAGTTTGTATCATATACAAACCTTTAGTAATGCTTGTCGATTTCAAGATTGCAAGGTACTCCTTGTAATTTCTCTTCTAGTGGCCCTCCTTGCCATAGTGATAACAAGTACCTTTGGCAAAGACCTTCTTCACCTTCTTCTTGGAGATGCCAGCCTTAGGGTTCAACTTTTTCTTAGAACCCTTCTTTGCATTTTCTTGCTAATCTTATCAACATGAAGAACTTGAGCCTTTTCACTCTTGAAATAGCTCTCTACTATTTTCAATATATTCAGCAGTTCTGGCAAGATGATGTTCAGTTTGTTCATGTGATAATTAATGACAAACTGAAAAAAAGAGTCAGAGAGAGACTGCAGGATCAAATTCTGGCTCAGTTCACCATCCATGGCAAAACTCAGTTGTCCCAGATGAGTGATTAAATCAATCATCTTTAGGACATGCATTTGCATGGAAGAACCTTCAGTCATACGGGTATGAAACAACTGCTTCGATATTTCATATCGAGCGGTTCGACTTTATTCTCCATATAACTCCTTAAGATTAAGGAGAATAGAAAGAATGTCCATGTCCTCATGTTGTCTCTGAGCTCGTTGCTCATGGAGGCAAGCATGATACACTTGACAGTCACACTATCATCTTTTCATATCTTGTATGCGGCCCTATCCTCCTCAGAAGCATCTTTCCTAAGAGAATCTGAAGCAGATGTATCTAGAATGTAGGAGACTTTCTCCTGAGTGAGAATAATTCTCAAATTTCTTAACCAGTCGACATAGTTAGGTCCAGTCAATTTGTTTGCATCTAGGATACCTCTAAGTGAAAGTGAGGATGCCATGAGTGAAGTTAATCTACAACAACAAGAATATAATATAAGCGGACAACTCATGATGACATGCACAACTAGACTAGAACTTTTATCTAATTGTGTCTCCAACTATTTTATCGAATTTCATATCCCTCAAATATAAAAATTGAGAAATATACTAATGTCTTTTAGTGGGGTTGAGATCTCTATTTTTCACAAACATCTTGTGGATAGCACAACAAGTATTCATAAGTTCAAGAGTAGGTAACTTTTTACCAATTATACCTTTACAGTACTCAACATCATTTACTCTGGCCTCTAGATCACATATAATCTTATGGATAGCAAAACAAACTATAGTGTTCTAGTTATGTTGACCCTTCAATCCATATGGTCATACTTAAACAATGTTGTTTTGTGGATAGCACAACAAAGTAACACTATTTAAATATGCCATAAGCATCAATATGTGCTTGATCAACATCATGTCAATTTCTAGCCTTGTGGATAGTACAACAAGGTCACTAAGATCATGACATACTCTATCGACCAAGTTTGAAGAAAGGCCCTTGTAATGTCTACATCACTTAATCAATCTAAGTCCAAAATTCAACAAGATCAAATTGACCAGGTAAGTAGGTGGGAGGCTCCCCATAGCTTTTCTAGATACCAACAGAGTTGGCCAGCTAGCATACGGACCTAATTATAAAACCATCATTTACACTTTTCTTGACACCAATTGATCTTAAGAATTCAACTTTTGATTAAAAAGTAAACCCCAACATTACAACTTAATATAATTAAATGAGGAACTTTAAACTTGTCTCGGCACATCCTAACGACAACCACATAAAATATATACTACAAATTATGCAACTTGACATGCTTCTACTATTCTAAATAGCAATCATATGACATGCTAAAATCATACAAGGGTGCAATGAATATCAAAATATATATCAAGCATATCAAGAAAAATAGCAAACTAATCACATTAGGCATACTTTACACCCTTAACAATGCATCAATTTGAGCATCATACAACCATGATAATATAAATTTCAAAATTATCATAAATTAATAATTTAATAACTAAAATTAAATATCATGGCATATATAAAGTCAAAAATAATTTTTAGGTTTAAAGGATTGATGCTATAAATCAATACAAAATTTTTTAGCAAGATATGCACAAGAACAATTTTATGCACAACTATTGCACTTGTTTGATCGAATCAAATAGAAGTGGCTTGATACCACTATTAGGTTTCGATCACACAGTAAAAAGTAATTTTTAAAAAATTTAAAACAAGCAAATCAATAGCTTTATCAAATAAAACTATTGAGCCGAATCCAAAACCCTAGAATCACTTTACCAATCACGATCAAAGCAAATTCAAGCATGCAAAGAGATAGAAAATTACACTTTAACCAGTATGAAAAGGTGGCATATTGATGTTTTCCATAAGATTCCAAGATAGAAGTCCTCCAATGGTGATCCATATGAATGTTGGCCAAAGTCCTCCAATGGTGATCTATATGAAAGTTGGCCAAAGTCCTTCCCAACCAGTGCGCTACCGTAGCTTTCTCTTCTCAAGAACACTGTCGGTTTCGAACTTGCATCATGATCGCACCAAAGCTCAGTTGCTTTCGATCTCACCACCAGAACGACACTAAGAAGACACTCTTCAGATGTCACACAATCTAGGATTTAATTTTTGGCTCCAATAAATAAAAAAATCAAATCTTAGGACACTAAAGCTGTGGGAATTTTAGTGCAGGGGTAAAACGATAATTTTAAAATTTTTTTAAAATTATAATTTTATAGTAGAAAATATTAATTAATCTAATTAATTAATATATATTAATCCTACACAAAGATCTAAATATGATATATATATAGCTACATTTAAATTTAAAATTTCAAATTCTCTACAGTAAATATTTTACTGTTATGTGTTCAGAACACATTACCTTCATGTAGGTAGTCGATCGCTGCAGTCTGATCACCGTCGGGAAGGTCTGATCATTGCAATGCAGCCACACAATATGTCTAGCCTCTACAGATCATCCACATGAAGATCCCAGTCTGATCGGCTCCTCACGAATGCTAGTTCGTCGCAGAACCCTTTCGACGGCCGATGTTGATCGAACTCCTTCGATCTTGTTCTACCGACTCCTTAGATAATTTGGATCATTAATAGATATATTTGAGAGGTTGATGAAGCTCTCTCTAAAATTTGGTAGGCTCACGACACTCGTAGCTCATCTTCTCACTTCCTGAACCCCAGGTAGAAACCCTAGGGTACTCATTGAAAATCCTGTGCCCACTTTTGTTTCTTTTCTTTTCTTTTCTCTCGGAAGTTTTTGAACTTCCAACTCATGCACAAGGCTTCCTCATGCCCACTATTCTCTCTCAAAAAAATTCTATGCACGCCCCACCTTCTCTTCTCTTTTAAAATAGTGCAAGACGCATCTTATCCGTGTGAGAGGATAAAGATAGGTGGTTGCTCACTTGAATTCAAATCGAATTTGAATTCAAATGCAAACCAACCCATTCTTATCCACTCTGGATGAGAGAAGAGAGGAGGCATGGGTTCTTTGTGTGTGGAGAATTTACACGAGAAACTCTTTCTCGTGTAGATTAAATGGTGCATAAGATAAGGTGGGTGGCGCATGGATTAGTTGCCCATTCAAATTCAAACATCCTTTGAATTTGAATGCCCAACAAACCAATCTTTGTCCAGATAATTGGTGCACAAGGGAGGGCATGGGAAGGCTTCTGCATGAGAGAAAATTCATGAGAAGTTTGCTTCTTGTGAATTCAAATGGGTGCAGATAAGTGAGGTGGCGCAGGGAGATGAGGTCAAAGTTGATTCAACCTAATTGAGCCAACCTAATCAAAATAGGTTAGGCATAATTAGACTAAGTTAAACCCAACTTAATTAGGCTTAATTAGGCTCAATAAAATCTTAATCAAATCAAGAATTGACTAAGCCCAACTCCTGATCAGATCAGGGACCAAACCACCTTGGCGATTAGGTCAACACTTAACCTAATCGGGTCAAACCCAACTGAATCCAATTCAATTGGACTTGATCCAAAAATAATTACTCAATCAAATTGAGTTAACTAGTGATCAAATCATTAATTAAAACTCTAATAAATACTGAGTCTAAATTCGATGGGCAATCGGGCATCAGAGTCCATCGATATGAAACCCTGATCAAAAAGTCCCAAACCAGTGGGACTCTTGACCCTGATATCCAAAATGTGTGGAACTCATGATTAGAGAATCCTGATTCTCGATCATAGAGTTTCAGACATGTAGGACTCAAAGTTTATGAGCATTAGGACTCTTCACCAGCCATCAGATCAGATGGGAACCTCTAATGTGTGTGACCCCGCAGGTTCGAACCTATGCCGGTAGCACAGGAACCATTTCCTATACTAATCGAAGTGACCATCTAGCAATGGTACCCGACATCCAGATAGATCGAATAGTCACAATCGCAACACTTAGAACCTACGTGAATATGGTTATTGTATAATTCATCCTTTTGACCCCTATGTTTAGGATGACTCAGGGTTAAACTGTCAATCCTGATTAGATCATCCGAATCATGCTCAACTCAAACAGTCCTGTGACTCCCCACTAGGACTACTCTCGCCAAGATTTTGCTAAATTGAAAAATAACTTTTCACAGCTCTTCAACTGGAGTGGTCAATCCCATCTTGACACACGCACTGACAAGTCAAGTACTTGACTACACCCAGTAGCCTTCCATCACTGAATTAAAAATTCAGGTAGTCCAGTGCCTAAGTGCAGTAAGTTGATTGCAAGTCACCGTGGCGGTCTCAGGTTAGAGGGACATTTATACTCATATCCCATCGGAGCAAATTTTGACAGCAGATAAAGCTTCAGAGTCGGTCACATTCAGTGCAGATGTACCCTTACATCTCGCCTGTATACCATACCAGTGTCTCCACACTCCTTGGTTAAGAGAACAACCAACCCATATGGTACACAACGACCTATACTTGATAAACATTATTGTCCTTGGTAACAACGTATCATTTGGTCGCGAACAAGTTTAAGGACTAAACGATAAATCCTCCTTTGTTGAGTCTAAATAGTCCTAAGGACTTCACCACAACACAGGAGTTCACTAGAAGATGAAACAATTTGTGATGAAAAATATCAAAATAACTTTTATTTATTTATAATTCATATACTAATACAAGAAAGAGTACAATCGTCAACGGACTAATGATTGACTTTGAGACACTATTCCCAACAATCTCTCACTTGGTCTAAAGTCAATTGGTGCAGTATCTAATACCCGTCTTCGACTTGAAGTCATCGAACTCCTTCACCGCAATGGCTTTAGCGAATGGGTCAGCCAGGTTCTCCTTTCCATTGATCTTCTGAAGGTCGACATCACCTCGATCCATGATTTCTTGGATGAGATGGTAGTGGCACAGAATAAGCTTCGTCCGCTGGTGTGCCTTCGGTTTCTTTGCCTGAGCAATGGCTCCAGAACTGTCGCAGTAGAGCATAACTAAACCAACAAGGGAGGGTGCTACTCCAAGCTCAATGATGAATTTCTTCAGCCACACTGCTTCTTTGGCAGCATCTGATGCAGTGACATACTTTGTCTCATAAACTGAATCAGCCACTGTGTGCTGCTTGGAACTCTTCCAGCAGACAGCCCCACCATTAAGGATAAAAATAAATCCCGACACACTCTTACTGTCATCATGATCAGACTAGAAACTAGAGTCTGTAAACTCTATAAGTCTCAAGTTTGATTCACTATAAACAAACCATTGGTCCTTAGTATTTCTTAAATACTTCATGATGGTTTTAACAACCTTCCAGTGATTCTCTCTTGGATCAGATTGGTATCTACTCACTACCCATAGTGAGTATGCCACATCTGGTCGTGTACATATCATGGCATACATGATAGATCCCACTGTCGAAGCATATGGAATTCTACCCATATGCTCTTTCTCTTGAGGTGTTGTCAGACAATCCCTCTTCGAGAGAGAAATTTCATGGCCTATCGGTAGATAGCCTTTCTTGGAATTCTCCATGCTGAACTTCTTCAGTATAGTATCAATGTACGTGGACTGGGATAAGCCAAGCAACCTTTTAGAGCTATCCCTATAGATCCTCATCCCTAGGATGTAGGAAGCTTCTCCCAGATCCTTCATGGAGAACTGTGACGACAGCCAAATCTTTATTCCCTGTAATACAGGGACATCATTCCCGATTAAGAGAATGTCATCCACATACAATACAATAATACCACTACTGGACCATTAGCCCACTTATAAATGCAGGGCTCTTCTCCATTCTTAACGAAGCCATACGTTTTGATCGTCCTATCAAAACATATGTTCCAACTTTGAGATGCTTGCTTAAGTCCATAAATGGACCTCTGTAGCCTGCACACCTTAGACTCATCTATGGATGTGAACCCTTCAGGTTGTATCATATACACCTCTTCATCCAGCTCTCCATTTAGGAAAGCTGTTTTCACATCCATCTGCCAGATTTCATAGTCCACATGGGCAGCTATCGCAAGCATAATCCGAATGGATTTAAGCATTGCCATAAGAAAAATGTCTCGTCATAGTCTATACCATAACGTTGACGATATCCCTTGGCAACCAGATGGGCTTTATAGGTCTCCACCTTTCCATCTGCACCTTTCTTCCTTTTGAAGATCCACTTACACCCTATGGATTTTACTCCTTCGGGTGGGTCAACCAATGTCCACACATCGTTGACCTTCATGGACTCCATTTCGGATTTCATGGCCTCTTGCCATTTCTCAGAGTCAGGTCTCTGCATTGCATCCATGTAGGTGATCGAATCCTCATCATTTTTATCAAGTTCGATAGGATCGTCGTCCCGGACTAAGAAATCATAGTATCTGTCCGGTTGATGTGGTACTCTACCAGACCGCCTTAAGGGTGCAGGAACAATGGGCTCCGGATTTGATCTAACCAAATATGATTCAGGTTCAGCTACTTGTGTCGGTTTTTTCACCTGTCGAACTTCCTCAAGTTCGACCTTAGAGGCAACAGTCCCTTCACCAAGGAACTCCTTTTCCAAAAAGATTGCCTTAAGGCTGACAAACATCTTTTTCTCATCAGCTAGGTAGAAATAATACCCTTTGGTCTCTTTTGGGTACCCTATGAAATAACACTTGTCAGACCTAGGTCCAAGCTTATCCGTAATTAAACATTTAACATAAGTCGGACACCCCCAAACCCTAAGGTGTGAGAGTACTGACTTACATCCTATCCATATCTCATATGGCATTTTGGTTACAGACTTACTCGGAACCCTATTTAGAAGGTAACAAGCTGATTCGAGCACATATCTCCAGAGAGAGATCGACAGACCAGCAAACCCCATCATGGATCGAACCATGTCCAACAAGGTCTGATTTCTCCTTTCAGACACACCATTATGCTATGGTGTTCCAAGAGGAGTCCACTGAGAGAGAATTCCATTCTCCCCAAGATATGTCACAAACTCATTGGAAAGATATTCACTTCCTCAATCAGATCGAAGAGTTTTAATACACTTCCTAGTTTGTTTTTCTACCTCATTTCGGAATAAATTGAACATTTCAAATGACTCCGACTTATGCTTCATTAAGTAGACATACCCATACTTCGATAGGTCGTCTGTGAAGGTTATGAAGTAGAAATATCCACCTCTTGCACTTGAGCTCATGGGTCCACATACATCAGAATGTATCAGACCCAAGAGTTCATTGGCTCGCTCACCTTTTTCAGTAAAAAAAATGATTTGATCATCTTCCTAAGAAGACAGGACTCACAGGTTGGAAGTGATTCGCAATCACCAACTTCAAGAATTTCTTCTTGAGCCAACCTGTTTATCCTATTCTTATTGATATGACCTAGCCTACAGTGCCAAAGGTAGATTTCTGACATATCATCCATTCTAGGGCATTTACCGGAGGTTTGAACCACATTAACAGGCTGTGATAGTAAGTAAATTTCATTATTTAGTTATCCAATAAATATTGTAACACCATTCAAAATGATATTGCAAATATTTCCTTTTATTAAAATTTTAAAACTGTACATGGCCAAAAGGCCTACAGAAATAATATTTAATAAAAAATTTGGACAATAGTGACATTCACTGAGAATTACTTTACGAGAATTGATTACAAGGTTCATGATTCCTAAAGCTAGAACTGAAACTTTGCTTCCATCTCCAACGTTCAGGAACTTCTCACCTTCACCAAATCTCCTATTGACCTGCAGACCCTACATCGAATTACAGATATGATAAGGGCTTCCAGTATCCAATACCCAGGCAGTAGTATCACAAATAAAAAAGTTGCAAGGTGTTATCATATAATTACCTTGCTTCTTCTTCGGCCTGTTCCAATCCAGGGAGGCAATGTATAGAGGACAGTTCCTCTTCCAGTGCCCCTGCTTCTTTTGCCTGCTTCTTGCAAAAGAAGTACTCCGCCTGGCTCTGGTCAAGCTTGTGCTTCTTGGTCTGACTCTGTGCAGACGTCCCAGCATGCAGCTGCACCTTCTTATTCTTCTTCTTCTTATTCTTTTTTCCTTTCTCAAAGGGTCAACAACTAGAAGCAGACCCTCCCACAATATTCATCGACTCCTTATGAAGCTAGTGGTCCTTCTCAAAATTTTACAGCAACCCCAACAAGCCATAGTAGTTCACGTAGGCTTTGTCATCCGAAAATGAGTAAGGAAGGGGAGGAAGGACTTGGGCAAAGAATTAAGGATCTCATCCTTACTGAGCTGCTCGTACAAGGAAAAGCCCAGTTTACTTAGGTGCTCAATCATTTTGATCATGTACAGTACATGATCAGTGACTGAGGCCCCATCCCTCATCTGAGCATTGAAAATGGCACGACTAGTTTTGTGCCTTTCAACATCGTCAGACGTGCCAAAGGAGTCATTCAATATTTGAAGCATCTCCTGTGGTTGGGCGTTCTCGAACCTATGGTTGAACTCATCATTCATTGCCGCCAGCATTATGCACCGAACGGTGGTGCGATCGTTGAGCCACTTCTGGTAAGTATCTCAGACCGCCCCTCTAGCATTCGAGACTAACTCTTCAAGTGCCGGATCTATTACTACATAAAGGATCCGCTCATGCTCAAGGATGATTTTCAATTTTCGATACCAGCTATCGAAATTAGGTCCCATGAGCTTGTCATTATCTAATAATGATCGGAGTGACAGGGTAGTGGCCATAGCTACATAAAGAAAAACCAGACCTTTATTAGTATATAAATTATTAATACTAAAGACTTGGACTTTAGTCTAAAGTTTCTCCCAATATTTTAACGAATTGGTAGCCTCAACCTCTAATTCGAGAAATTACTTTAATTCTTAGTGGGTACTAGAATCCACACAGACTACACACGAGCCCAACTTTGGTTGGTCAATCCATGTGCATCTATGGGTAGGTTCACAACCAGTTGTTTCTCTAAACAACTTCTAGTAATTAATTTTGCCCCAAAACCTAATCAGTAGGCTTTGGCCTCCACTGAAAAGATCTGGTTAGGTCCAACTATTAACATGATTCGATTTGGTGAATCAGACCAATAAATGATCAGGCCCGACTTTGGTCGGCCAACCTGACCACCATCAGAAAGACTCAACCAAATTATCGTATTATGAATGATAATTCCATTAGTCAATAAGCACCAGGCCTTTGGGCCTCCAATGATTATTAAACTAATGGACTCATTATCACTCACTTAATGGGAGGCTATGACTTAGTTATGACTATAACTTAATCATTTTAGGGATCTAATAATTTTTGAAGATTTTTATTAAAGGACAGAAGAGAAGAAATTAACCAGTCAATTTCAATCCTCCCACTGACTTCATCAAGTCAGATTAAAAAGATTTAATTAAAGCCGGTATTAGGAGCACCTAAATCAGTCACACTGATTTACCTAATGACATGGGTGAGCCCTAATCACCAAGTGATCTAATCAAAACCTAACTCATCAGGTTGGCCAGGTAAGTGAGATCAGTGGTGAGGATAAGCCATTAACTCGTCAGAGATCGAATCAATGTGAGTAGCTCCCACTTAAAAACCACTGGTCAGACTTCCAAACTTACCTTAGACACCAATCGGTTCATTAGTTTTAATTTGATCAACTTAGTAAATAGAGTTCCACCGCATAGCTATGAATTAAGTCCATCTTGGTCTAGTTAAAGACATGGACCCATTCAACTACAACTATTGGAGTTGAGTCTAGAGTGTCCTTGACCTAATCTAATTCAACTTTTGATTAGATTTGATTCATTACTTTAATTTAGTCTATTTTTTTAAACTAACCTTAGGTCTAACCCAATTATGGACCTAATCCATCTAACCCATTGACCCACAAGTTTATGCAATTGTCTTAGGTCTTAATTCATAATTCTAGACCAACTAGACAATACTTAATTCTTTTAATTAAGTATTTGAGCTGATGGGTCAGGGTTTGGCATTTCGAAAATAATTTTCAAATTTGAAAGGTTATATTTTCTGTTCACCAAATGTGTTGACTCATTTCACAAACGGATCAGCACATTTCATAAACAGCAATCCTATTACTAATTACATAACAGAAAATAACTCAATCAAAATAAATTATGAATATTCTTTTAGATCTAATCTAACACATTCATGATAAATTTTATAATTGAACCTTTACAATTAAATCTTTTCACTGCTTCGTCTACATGGGATATAATCGCATCGGCACCCCTACCGCCATAGGAGAACCCCATCGAATGGGAGGAGAGGACCTTTAAACCCTACTTTTCTCCTATGACTGGACGACCTTGGCAACCAACCCAATTAGACTACTTGCAACTTGGATCAAGTATATCTAAATATACCAATTTTAAAATTTAAATTTTAAATTTCAAATTTCAAATTTTGAATTTTGAATTTCAAATTTCAAATAAATTTCAAATTTCAAAATTTTGAATTTCAAATTTTGAATTTTAAAATTTGAATTTCAAAATTTGAATTTTAAATTTTGAATTTTAAATTTGAAATTTCAAATAAATTTCAAATTTTAAATTTCAATTTTTGAATTTCAAATTTTTGAATTTTCAATTTCGAATTTCAAAATTCAAATTTGAATTTTAAATTTCAAATTTAAATTTTAAATTTAAACTTTTATATTACTACTTAATCTATGCATGTAAATGTATATCATATTTTAGAACCTGATACCATTTGTGAGAATTTCAATGCAGGGGTAAAATGATAATTTTAAAACTTTTTTAAAATTATAATTTTATAATGAAAAATATTAATTAATCTAATTAATTAATATGTATTAATCCTACAAAAAGATCTAAATATGATATATATAGCATGCATTTAAATTTGAAATTTTGAATTCTCTACAGTAAATATTTTACTGTTATGTGTTCAGAACACATTACCTTCGTACAGATAGTCGATCGCTGTAGTTTGATCATCGTTGAAAAGGTCTGATCATTAAAATATAGCCACACAGTATGTCTGACCTCTATGGATCATCCACACGAAGCTCTCAATCTGATCGGCTCCTCACGAATGCTAGTTCATCGCAGAATCTTTTCGACAGTCGATGTTGATCGAACTCCTTCGATCTTGTTCTACCGACTCTTCGGATGCTTTGGATCATTATCAAATGTACTTGAGAGGTTGATGAAGCTCTCTCTAAAATTTGGTGGGCTCACAACACTCACAGCTCACCTTCTCACTTCCTGAACCCTAGGTAGAAACCCTAGGGTACTCACTGAAAACCCTGCGCCCACTTTTGTTTCTTTTCTTTTCTTCTCTCTCAAAAGTTTTTGAACTTTCAACACATGCACAAGGCTTTCTCATGCCCACTATTCTCTCTCAGAAAAATTCTACGCTCGCCCCACTTTCTCTTCTCTTTTAAAATAGTACAAGATGCGTCTTATCCACATGAGAGGATAAAGATAGGTGGTTGCTCACTTGAATTCAAATCGAATTTGAATTCAAATGCAAACCAACCCATCCTTATCCACTCTGGGCAAGAGAAGAGAGGAGACATGGGTTCTTTGTGCATGGAGAATTTACATGAAAAACTCTTTCTTGTGTAGATTAAATGGCGCACAAGATAAGGTGGGTGGCGCATGGATTAGTTGCCCATTCAAATTCAAACATCCTTTGAATTTGAATGGCCAACAAACCAATCTTTATCCAGATAATTGGCACACAAGGGAGGGCATGGGAAGGCTTCTGTGTGGGAGAAAATTCATGAGAAGTTGTTTCTCATGAATTCAAATGGGCGCAGATAAGTGAGGTGGCGTAGGGAGATGAGGTCAAAGTGGTTTCAACCTAATTGAGCCAACCTAATCAAAATAGGTTAGGCACAATTAGACTAAGTTAAACCCAACATAATTAGTCTTAATTAGACTCAATAAAATCTTAATCAAATCAAGAATTGACTAAGCCCAACCCCTGATCAGATTTGGGATCAAACCACCTTGGCGATTAGGTCAACACTTAACCTAATTAGGTCAAACCCAACTGAATCCAATTCAATTGGACTTGATCCAAAAATAATTACTCAATTAAATTGAGTTAATTAGTGATCAAATTACTAATTAAATCTTTCATAAATATTGAATCCAAATCTGATGGGCAATCAGGCATCAGAGTCCATCGATATGAAACCCTGATCAAAAAGTCCCAAACCAGTGGGACTCTTGACCCCGGTACCCAAAGTGTGTGGAACTCATGTTGAAAATAGTATCCCAAAGCCAATCATCAGCTTGTTGATGGTTGTGCTTCTTTTTGTATTAGTATATGAATTATAAATAAATAAAAATTATTTTGATATTTTTCATCATAAAATATTTCATCTTCTAACGAACTCCTGTGTTGTGGTGAAGTCCTTAGGACTATTTAGACTCGACAAAGAAGGATTTGTCGTTTAGTCCTTAAACCTGTTTGCGACCAAATGATATGTTGTTACCAAGGACGACAATATTTATCAAGCATAGGTCGTTGTGTGCCATTTGGGTTGGTTGTCCTCTTAACCAAGGAGTGTGGAGATACTGGTATGACATATAGGTGAGATGTAAGGGTACATCTGCACTAAACGTGACCGACTCAGAGCTTTTTTTGCTGTCAAGATTTACTCCAATGGGATATGGGTATAGCTGTCCCTTCAACCGAAGATCGCCATGGTGACTTGCAAGCAACTCACTGCACTTAGGCACTGGACTACCTGAATTTCTAATTCAGTGATGGAAAGATGCTGGGTGTATTCAAGTACTTGACTTGTCGGTGCATGTGTCAAGATGGGATTGACCACTCCTGTTCAGGAGCTGTGTACAGTCGTATTTCAATTTAGCAAAACCTTGGCCAGGGTAGTTCTAGTGAGGAGTCACAGGACAGTTTGAGTTGAGCATGATTCGGATTATCTAATCAGGGTTGACAGTTTAACCCTGAGTCATCCAAAACACAGAGGTCAAAAGGGATGAATTATACAGTAACCATATTCACATAGGTTTTGAGTGCTGCGATTGTGACTATTCGACCTATCCGGACGTCGGGTACCATTGCTAGATGGTCACTTCGATTAGTATAGGAATTGGTTCCTATGCTACCAGCTTAGGTTCGAACTTGTGGGGTCACACACATTAGAGGTTCCTATCTGATCTGATGGCTGATGAAGAGTCCTACATGTCTGAGACTCTATGATCGAGAATCAGGATTCTCTGATCATGAGTACCACATATTTTGGGTACCGGGGTCAAGAGTCCCACTGGTTTGGGACTTTTTTGATCAGGGTTTCATATCGATGGACTCTGATGCCCGATTGCCCATTGGATTTGGACTCGATATTTATGAGAGATTTAATTAGTGATTTGATTGATAATTAACTCAATTTGATTGAGTAATTATTTTTGGATCAAGTCCAATTGAATTGGATTCAGTTGGGTTTGACCCGATTAGGTTAAGTGTTGACCTAATCGCTAAGGTGTTTTGATCACTGATTTGATCAAGGATTGGGCTTAGTCAATTCCTAATTTGATTAGAATTTTATTGAGCCTAATTAAGCCTAATTAAGTTAGGTTTAACATAGTCTAATTGTGCCTAACCTATTTTGATTAGGTTGGCTCAATTAGGTTCAAACCACCTTAACTAATCTCCCTGCGCCACCTCACTTCTCATGCGCCCATTTGAATTCATGAAAAACAACTTCTCATGAATTTTCTCCCATGCAGAAGCCATCCCACATCCCTCCATTTGTGCACCATTTATCTGGATAAAAATGGTTGGTTGGCCATTCAAATTCAAATGAAGTTTGAATTTGAATGGGGCAACCAATTCCATGCGCCAACTTGCCTTATCCTCTTTTGTGCGCCATTTGCTTTACACGAAAAAGAGTTTCTCATGTAAACTCTCCACACACAAGAGAGCCCATGCCCCTCTCTTCTCATGCATAGAGTGGATATGAATGAGTTGGTTGGCATTTGAATTCAAATTCGATTTGAATTCAAATGAGTAACCACTTATCTTTATCCTCTCACGTGGTAAAAATGCTGCAAAGATGCGGTCTTGCATCATTTTAAAAAGGAGATAAGATAGGGCATGCACAAAAGACATCTGAGAGAGAAGGGTGGTGTGAGAGGGCTTTCTTGCATAAGAAAAGAAAAGAAAAGGAGAGAAAAGAAAGAAACAAGTGGGTGCAAGTTTCTTCGGAGTGTACCCTAGGATTTTGGCTTAGGGTTCGAAAAGTGAGAACGTGAGCTACGAGTGTCGTGAGCCCACCAAATTTTAGGGAGAGCATCATCAACCTCTCAAGTATATTTGCTAATGATCTGAAGCATCTAAGGAGTCGGTAGATCAAGATCGAAGGAGTTCGATCAACATCGGCCATCAAAAGGGTTCAGCCACGAACTAGCATTCGTGAGGAGCCGATCAGACTGGAAGCTTCGTGTGGATGATCTGCAGAGGCCAAACACATTGTGTGGCTGTGTTGTGATGATCAGACCCTTCTGATGGTGATCAGATTGTGGTGATCGACTACCCGCACAAAGGTAATATGTTCTGAACACATAACAGTAAAATATTTACTGTAGAAGTTTTAATTTCAAATTTAAATGCATGCTATGTATATATCATATTTAGATCCTTATGTAGGATTTATACATATTAATTAATTAGATTAATTAATAATTTTTGCTATAAAATAGTAATTTTAAAAAAGTTTTAAAATTATCATTTTATCCCTGCACTAAAATTCACTTCAAATGGTATCAGAGCAAGTTCTAAAATAGGATATATATTTGCATGCATAGATTAAGTTGTAATCTAAAAGTTTAAATTTGAAATTTAAAATTTAAAATTTAAATTTTAAAAGTTATTCGAAATTCAAAAATTTGAAATTTAAAATTTAAAATTTAAATTTTGAAATTTGAAATTTGAAATTTGAAATTTGAAATTAAAAATTCAAAAATTAGAAATTCAAAATTTAAAATTTGAAATTTGTTTGAAATTTTAAATTTAAAATTCAAAATTTAAAATTCAAAAATTTAAAATTTGAAATTTATTTGAAATTTGAAATTCAAAATTTGAAATTTGAAATTTGAAATTTAAAATTTAAATTTTGAAATTGGTATATTTAGATATACTTGATCCAAGTAGCAAGTAGTCTAATTGGGTTGGTTGCTATGATCGTTCGGTCATAGGAGAAAAGTAGGGTTTAAAGGCTCTCTCCTCCCATTCAATGGGGTTCTCCTATGATGGTAGGGGTGCCACTGTAATTATATCCCATGCAGACGAAGCAGCGAAAGAAATTAATTATAAAGGTTCAATTGTGAAATTTATCATAAATATGTTAGATTAGATCTAAAGAAATATTCATGATTTATTTTGATTGAGTTATTTTTTGTTATTAGCAATAGGATTGCTGTTTATGAAATATGCTGATCTGTTTGTGAAATAAGTCAACACATTTGGTGAATAGAAAATAAAACCTTTCATTTGAAAATTATTTTCAAAATGCCAAATCCTAACCCATCAGCCCAAATACTTAATTAAAAGAATTAAGTGTTGTTTAGTTGGTCTAGAATTATGAATTAAGACCTAAGATAATTGCATAAACTTGTGGGTCAATGGGTTAGATGGATTAGGTCCATAATTGGGTTAGACCTAAGGTTAGTTTAAAGAAATGGATTAAATTAGAGTAATTGATCAAATCTAATCAAAAGTTGAATTAGATTAGGTCAAGGACACTCTAGACTCAACTCCAATAGTTGTAGTTGAATGGGTCCATGTCTTTAACTAGACCAAGATGGAATTAATTCATGGCTACGCGGTGAAATCTTATTTACTAAGTTGATCAAATTAAAACTAATGAACCAGTTGGTGTCTAAGGTAAGTTCGACAGTCTGACCATTGGTTTTTAAGTGGGAGCTACTCGCATTGATTCGATGTCTGACGAGTTAATGGCATATCCTCACCACTGATCTCACTTACTTGGCCAACCTAGTGTGTTAGATTTTGATTAAATCACTTGGTGATTAGGACTCACCCATGTCATTAGGTAAATCAGTGTGACTGATTTAGGTGCTCCTAATGCCAGCTTTAATTAAATCCTTTTTAATCAGACTTGGTGAAGTCAGTGGGAGGATTGAAATTGACTGGTTAATTTCTTCTCTTCTATCCTTTAATAAAAATCTTCAAAAATTATTAGGTCCCTAAAATGATTAAGTTATAGTGATAACTAAGTCATAGCCTCCCATTAAGTGAGTGATAATGAGTCCATTAGTTTAATAATCATTGGAGGCCCAAAGGCCTGGTGCTTATTGACTAATAAAATTATCATTCATAATATGATAATTTGGTTGAGTCTTTCTGATGGTGGTCAGGTTGGCCGGCCAAAGTCGGGCCTGATCATTTATTGGTCCGATTCACCAAATCTAATCATGTTAATGGTTGGACCTAACTAGATCTTTTTAGTAGAGGCCAAAGCCTACTGATTAGGTTCTGGGGCAAAATTAATTACTTAAAGTTGTTTAAAGAAATAACTGGTTATGAACCTACCCATAGATGCACATGGGTTGACCAACCAAAGTTGGGCTCGTGTGTAGTCTGTGTGGATTCTAGTACCCACTAAGGAATTAAAGTAATTCCTCAAATTGGAGGTTGAGGCTACTAGTTCGTAAAAATACTGGGAGAAACTTTAGACTAAAGTCCAGCTTCTTTGGCATAAGTAGATTTTTGCACCAACATTTAGTATTAATAATTTATATACTAATAAAGGTCTGGTTTTCTTTTATGCAGCTATGGCCACTACCCTGTCGCTCCGGTCATTATTAGATAATGACAAGCTCATGGGACTTAATTTCGATAGCTGGTATCGAAAATTGAAAATCATCCTTAAGCATGTGCAGATCCTTTATGTAGTAACGGATCCGGCACCTGAGGAGCCAGCCTCAAACGCTAGAGGGGTGGTCCGATACACTTACCAGAAGTGGCTCAACGACCATACCACCGTTTGGTACATAATACTGACAGCAATGAATGATGAGTTCAGTCATAGGTTCGAGAATGCCCAGGCATAGGAGATACTTCAAATATTGAATGACTCCTTTGGCACGCCTGACGATGTTGAAAGGCACAAACTAGTTGTGCCATTTTTAATGTTCGGATGAGGGATGGGACCTCAGTCACTGATCATGTACTGTACATGATCGAAATGATTGAGCGCCTAAGTAAACTGAGCTTTTCCTTGCACGAGTAGCTCGATAAGGATGCGATCCTTAATTCTTTGCCCAAGTCCTTCCTCCTCTTCCTTACTCATTTTCGGATGACAAAGCCTACAGTGAACTACCACGGCTTGTTGGGGTTACTGCAGAACTTTGAGAAGGATCACCAGCTCCATAAGGAGTCGGTGAATATTGTGGGAGGGTCTTCTTCTGGTCATCGACCCTTTAAGAAAGGGAAGAAGAACAAGAAAAAGAAGAATAAGAAGGTGCAGCCGCATGCTGGGACGTCTGCACAGAATCAGACCAAGAAGTGCAAGCCCGACCAAAGCTAGGAAGAGTGCTTCTTTTGCAAGAAGCAGGGGCACTGGAAGAGGAACTTCCTTTATACATTGCCTCCCTGGACCCGAACAGGCCCAAGAAGAAGCAAAGTAATTATATGATAACACCTTGCAACTTTTTCATTTGTGATACTACTGCCTGGGTATTGGATATCGAAAGCCCTTATCATATCTGTAATTCGATGCAGGGTCTGTAGGTCAGTAGGAGATTTGATGAAGGCGAGAGGTTCCTGAACGTTGGAGATGGAAGCAATGTTCCAGTTCTAGCTTTAGGAATCATGAACCTTGTAATCAACTCTCGTAATGTAATTCTGAGTGAATGTCACTATTGTCCAAGTTTTTTATTAAATATTATTTCTGTAGGCCTTTTGGCCATGTACCGTTATGAATTTTTAATAAAAGGAAACGTTTGCAATATCATTTTGAATGGTGTTACAATATTTGTTGGATAACTAAATAACAGAATTTACTTACTATCACAGTCTGTTAATGTGGTTCAAACCTCCGGTAAATGCCATAGAATAGATAATGTGTCAAAAGTCTACCTTTGGCACTGTAGGCTAGGTCATATCAATAAGAACAGGATAAACAAGTTGGTTTAAGAAAGAATGCTTGAAGTTGGTGATTGTGAATCACTTCCAACCTGTGAGTCCTGTTTTCTTGGGAAGATTATCAAGTCACTTTTTACTGGAAAAGGTGAGCGAGCTAGCGAACTCTTGGGTCTGATACATTCTGATGTATGTGGACCCATGAGCTCAAGTGCAAGAGGTGGATATTTTTACTTCATAACCTTCACAGATGACCTATCGAGGTATGGGTATGTCTATTTAATGAAGCATAAGTCAGAGTCATTTGAAATGTTTAAACTATTCTGAAATGAGGTAGAAAAATAAACTCGAAAGTGTATTAAAATTCTTCGATCTGATCGAGGAGGTGAATACCTTTCTAATGAGTTTCTGACATATCTTGGGAAGAATTGGATTCTCTCTCAATGGACTCCTCCTGGAACACCACAGCATAATGGTGTATCTGAAAGGAGAAATCAAACCTTGTTGGACATGGTTCGTTCCATGATGGGGTTTGCTTGTCTGCCGATCTCCCTCTGGGGATATGCGCTCGAATTGACTTGTTACCTTCTAAATAGGGTTTTGAGTAAGTCTGTAACAAAAACGTCATATGAGATATGGATAGGATGTAAGCCAGTACTCTCGCACCTTAGGGTTTGGGGGTGCCCGACTTATGTTAACCGTTTAATTACGGACAAGCTTGGACCTAGGTCTGACAAGTGTTATTTCATAGGGTACCCAAAAGAGACCAAAGGGTATTATTTCTACCTAGCTGATGAGCAAAAGGTGTTTGTCAACCTTAAGGCAATCTTTTTGGAAAAAGAGATTTTTGGTGAAGGGACTGTTGCCTCTAAGGTCGAACTTGAGGAAGTTCGACAGGTGAAAAAACTGACACAAGTAGCTGAACCTGAACTGGATTTGGTTAGATCAAATCCGGAGCCCATTGTTCCTGCACTCTTAAGGCGATCTGGTAGAGTACCACGTCAACCAGACAGATACTATGGTTTCTTGGTCCGGGATGGCGATCCTATCGAACTTAATGAAAATGATGAGGATCCGATCACCTACATGGATGCAATGCAGAAACCTGACTCTGAGAAATGGCTAGAGGTCATGAAATCCGAAATGAAGTCCATGAAGGTCAATAATGTGTGGACATTGGTTGACCCACCTGAAGGAGTAAAACCCATATGGTGTAAGTGGATCTTCAAGAGGAAGAGGGGCACAGACGGAAAGGTGGAAACCTATAAAGCCCATCTGGTTGCCAAGGGATATCGTCAACATTATGGTATAGACTATGACGAGATATTTTCTCCTGTGGCAATGCTCAAATCCATTCGGATTATGCTTGCGATAGCTGCCCATCTGGACTATGAAATCTGGCAGATGGATGTGAAGACAGCTTTCCTAAATGGAGAGCTGGACGAAGAGGTGTATATGATACAACCTGAAAAGTTCACATCCATAGATGAGTCTAAGGTGTGCAAGCTACAGAGGTCCATTTATGGATTTAAGCAAGCATCTCGGAGTTGGAACATACATTTTGATAGGATGATCAAGATGTATGGCTTCGTTAAGAACAGAGAAGAGCCCTGAATTTATAAGTGGGCTAATGGTCCAGTAGTGATATTTCTTGTATTGTATGTGGGTGACATTCTCTTAATCAGAAATGATGTCCCTGCATTACAGGGAATAAAGATTTGGCTGTCGTCACAGTTCTCCATGAAGGATCTGGGAGAAGCTTTCTACATCCTAGGGATGAGGATCTATAGGGATAGATCTAAAAGGTTGCTTGGCTTATCCCAGTCCACGTACATTGATACTATGCTGAAGAGGTTCAGCATGAAGAATTCCAAGAAAGGCTATCTACCGATAGGCCATGGAATTTCTCTCTCGAAAAGAAATTGTCCGACAACACCTCAAGAGAGAGAGCGTATGGGTAGAATTCTATATGCTTCGACAGTGGGATCTATCATGTATGCCATGACATGTACACGACTAGATGTGGCATACTCACTAGGGGTAGTGAGTAGATACCAATCTGATTCTGGGGAGAATCACTGGAAGGTTATTAAAACCATCCTGAAGTATTTAAGAAATACTAAGGACCAGTGTCTTGTTTATGGTGAATCGAACTTGAGACTTATAGGGTTTACAGACTCTAGTTTCCAGTCTGATCACGATGATAGCAAGAGTGTGTCGAGATTTGTTTTTACCCTTAATGGTGGGGCTGTCTGCTGGAAGAGTTTCAAGCAGCACACTGTGGCTGATTCAGTTTGCGAGACAGAGTATGTCGCTGCATCAGATGCTGCCAAAGAAGTGGTGTAGCTGAAGAAATTCATCACCGAACTCAGAGTAGCACCCTCCCTTGTTGGTCCAGTTCTGCTCTACTGTGACAGCTCTAGAGCCATTGCTCAGACGAAGAAATCGAAGGCACACCAGTGGACGAAGCATATTCTGTGCCGCTACCATCTTATTCAAAAAATCATGGATCGAGGTGACGTCGACCTTCAGAAAATCGATGGAAAAGAGAATCTGGCTAACCCATTCACTAAAGCCATTGCGATGAAGGTGTTCGACGACTTCAAGTTAAAGATGGATATTAGATACTGCACCAATTGGCTTTAGGCCAAGTGGGAGATTGTTGGGAATAGTATCCCAAAGCCAATCGTCAGTCTGTTGATGGTTGTGCTCCTTTTTGTATTAGTATTGAATTATAAATAAATAAAAATTATTTTGATATTTTTCATCACAAAATATTTCATCTTCTAATGAACTCCTATGTTGTGGTGAAGTCTTTAGGACTATTTAGACTTGGCAAAGGAGGATTTGTCATTTAGTCCTTAAACCTGTTCCGACCAAATGATATGTTGTTACCAAGGACGATAATGTTTATCAAGCATAGGTCATTGTGTGCCATATGGTTTGGTTGTCCTCTTAACCAAGGAGTGTGGAGACACTGGTATGGCATACAGGTGAGATGTAAGAGTACATTTGCACTGAACGTGACCGACTCCAAAGCTTTTTCTGCTATCAAGATTTGCTCCGATGGGATATGGGTATAACTGTCTCTCCGACCTGAGACCGCCACAGTGACTTGCAAGCAACTCACTGCACTTAGGCACTAGACTACCTGAATTTCTAATTCAGTGACGGAAGGATGCTGGGTGTAGTCAAGTACTTGACTTATCGGTGCGTGTATCAAGATGAGATTGACCACTTCTGTTCAGGAGCTGTGTATAGTCATATTTCAATTTAGCAAAATCTTGGCCAGGGTAGTCCTAGTGAGGAGTCACAGGACTGTTTGAGTTGAGCACGATTCAGATGATCTAATCAGGGTTGACAATTTAACCCTAAGTCATCCAAAACACAAGGGTCAAAAAGGATGAATTATACAGTAACCATATTCACATAGGTTCTGAGTGTTGCGATTATGACTATTCGATCTATCCGGACGTCAGGTACCATTGCTAGATGGTCACTTTGATTAGTATAGGAATTGGTTCCTATGCTACCAACTTAGGTTCGAACCTGTGGGGTCACACACATTAGAGGTTCCTATCTGATCTGATGGCTGATGAAGAGTCCTATATGTCTGGGACTCTATGATCAAGAATCAGGATTCTCTAATTTCGAGTACCACACATTTTGGGTATTGGGGTCAAGAGTCCCACTGGTTTGGGACTTTTTTTATCAGGGTTTCATATCGATGGACTCTGATGCCCGATTGCCCATCGAATTTGAACTTAGCATTTATGATAGATTTAATTAGTGATTTGATTATTAATTAATTTAATTTAATTGAGTAATTATTTTTGGATCAAGTCCAATTGAATTGGATTCAGTTGGGTTTGACCCGATTAGGTTAAGTGTTGACCTAATCGCTAAGGTGTTTTGGTCACTGATTTGATCAGGAGTTGGGCTTAGTCAATTCCTAATTTGATTAAATTTTATTGAGCCTAATTAAGCCTAATTAAGTTGGGTTTAACTTAGTCTAATTATGCCTAACCTATTTTGATTAGGTTGGCTCAATTAGGTTCAAACCACCTTAACTAATCTCCCTGTGCCACCTCACTTCTCATGCGCCCATTTGAATTCACGAGAAACAACTTCTCATGAATTTTCTCCCACGCAGAAGCCATCCCATGCCCCTCCATTTGTGCACCATTTATCCAGATAAAAATGGTTGGTTGGCCATTCAAATTCAAATGAAGTTTGAATTTGAATGGGGCAACCAATTCCATGCACCAACTTGCCTTATCCTCTTTTGTGCACCATTTGCTTTACATGAGAAAGAGTTTCTCGTGTAAACTCTCCACGCACAAGAGAGCCCATGCCTCTCTCTTCTCACATGCAGAGTGGATAGGAATGAGTTGGTTGGCATTTGAATTCAAATTCGATTTGAATTCAAATGAGCAACCACTTATCTTTATCCTCTCACGCGGTAAAAATACTGCAAAGATGTGGTCTTGCATTGTTTTAAAAAGGAGATAAGATAGGGCATGTGCACAAGACATCTGAGAGAGAAGGGTGGCATGAGAGAGCTTTCCTGCATGAGAAAAGAAAAGAAAAGGAGAGAAAAGAAAGAAACAAGTGGGCGTAAGTTTCTTCGGAGTGTACCCTAGGGTTTTGGCTTAGGGTTCAGGAAGTGAGAACGTGAGCTACGAGTGTCGTGAGCCCACCAAACTTTAGGGAGAGCATCACCAACCTCTCAAGTGCATGTGTTGATGATTTGGAGCATCTGAGGATTTGACAGATCAAGATCGAAGGAGTTCGATCAACATCGGCAATCAAAAGGGTTCAGCCACGAACTAGTATTCGTGAGGAGCCGATCAGACTGGAAGCTTCGTATGGATGATCCACAGAGGCCAGACACATTATGTGGCTGTATTGTGATGATCAGACCCTCCGACGGTGATGAAATTACGGCGATCGACTATCCGCACAAAGATAATGTGTTCTGAACACATAACAGTAAAATATTTACTGTAGAAGTTTCAATTTTAAATTTAAATGCATGCTATGTATATATCATATTTAGATCCTTGTGTAGGATTTATACATGTTAATTAATTAGATTAATTAATAATTTCTACTATAAAATAGTAATTTTGAAAAAAATTAAAATTACCGTTTTACCACTGCACTAAAATTCACTTCAACTCATGATTAGAGAATCTTGATTCTCGATCATAGAGTTTCAAACATGTAGGACTCAAAGTCCATGAGCATTAGGACTCTTCACCAGCCATCAGATCAGATGGAAACCTCTAATGTGTGTAACCCCGCAGGTTTGAACCTAAACCGGTAGCATAGGAACCAATTCCTATACTAATCAAAGTGACCATCTAGCAATGGTACCCGATATTTGGATAGGTCGAATAGTCACAATCGCAACACTCAGAACCTACGTGAATATGGTTATTGTATAATTCATCCTTTTGACCTCTGTATTTAGGATGACTAAGGGTTAAATTGTCAACCCTGATTAGATCATCCGAATCGTGCTCAACTCAAACAGTCCTGTGACTCCTCACTAGGACTATCCTTTTCAAAGTTTTACTAAATTGAAACACGACTATACACAGCTCTTGTACTGGAGTGGTCAATCCCATCTTGACACATACATCGATAAGTCAAGTACTTGACTACACCCAGCAGCCTTCCGTCACTGAATTAGAAATTCAGATAGTCCAGTACCTAAGTGCAGTGAGTTACTTGCAAGTCATCATGGTGGTCTCAGGTCGGAGGGAATTTATACCCATATCCCATCGGAGCAAATTTTGACAGCAGATAAAGCTCCAGAGTTGGTCACGTTCAGTGCAGATGTACCCTTACATCTCACCTGTATGCCATATCAGTGTCTCCACACTCCTTGGTTAAGAGGACAACCAACCCATATGGCACACAATGACCTATACTTGATAAACATTATTGTCCTTGGTAACAACGTATCATTTGGTCACAAATAAGTTTAAAGACTAAATGACAAATCCTCCTTTGTCGAGTCTAAATAATCCTACGGACTTCACCACAACACAGAAGTTCATTTGAAGAGGAAACAATTTGTGATGAAAAATGTTAAAATAACTTTTATTTATTTATAATTCATATACTAATACAAGAAAGAGCACAATCATCAACAGGCTGACGATTGGCTTTGGGGCACTATTCCCAACATATTTGCTAAAAATCTTACCACCCTTATAGCAAATTTTGTCACTCAAAATTCCCTCTTTTTTTTTCAAAATTTTTCTAAGATTTTTTTTTTATTTTTACCATATTCCTCTTCTTAGTTTTAGCCAAAGATCACCATAATAATCCATGTGGGGCATCCCCTATAAATAGGAAACCAGGAGACATCACATGGGATGAAGGGGTGCCAACCTTTGGTGCTCCAACTTCCCACATGTCAAATAAATTCACTGAGTAAATTTTTGGTGATCCAATTACTTGGAGCAGAAGGACTCTTAGGCTTCTACATGTCATAAAAAAATCAATAAATTTTGGCATCAAAACATAGGATTTCTGATAAAAAATTTAAGGTAATGCATAGAAAATTAAGAGTCCTCATTAAGAAGGACTCTTCCTTTCACATGCCTAAAATAAAGGGGGCGGCATTTATTTTTGCTGTGGGTTCTTGTGGGCATAGAAGACTCCTTCTCCACTTGAAAATTTTTCAAGTTGGATAAGGATCCAATCCGAATTGACCCAACCCATTAGGTCAAAGCCAACTGGTCTAGGTTAGCTCAAATACTTTGATCTAAATCAATTTAGAAACTTGAGTTAGTACAATATGCTAGCATATCAAATTAACCCATAAAATTTATATTACACTCTAATTAGATTAGATCAAGGCTAAATCTCAAAGTGTGTGATCCATTGGGTTCCAAATCTAACCAGCAGTGGATCAAGACTTTCAATATAACCTTAATCTGATGAGATTAGATCACCCAAAGAGTCTCAATCAACTTGGACTCTTTCAAATTAACTCCAAAATTAAACTCTTTTAATTTTGATAAATTTACAAGTCAAGATTGACATCTAGCAATGTATCATGACTATCCAAAAAATTTAAAATTTTGATAAAAGATTATCAAAATATCCTTCAGTGGCAAGTTCTCATGTAATTCGATCCTTCAGTCAAACAATATCCCAGATGAGCTATGGGTATGAAAATATGTCAAACCCAATCATTTATCCTTATGTATATTGATTTGAAGATGATGATTCAGTTGATGATATATTAAAAATTCTTTTCTAATTATCACCCTGCTTTGGCCAAAGATTTCTAGAATCATCATCCTATGAGATCACATAGGATGTTCGCTCTCCTTATTAGGAGTGACTGATTCTTTATTGATCACTCACAACCTCTATGCACACTTCACCATATCCAGAATACCCCACACAAGGATCAAAGAATGAAGTTAGGTAGTGAACCAAAATATGGATCTATGTACACAAGGTATCATGGTGACCTCAGGTCTAAGGATCACTTACACAACTCCTACTAAAGAATCATCAGGTGACATATAAATAAGACTCCATCTGATATTCTCTCATATGTTAATTTAGTGAACTCATTTTCTAATGAGCATCCATATCCTTGTATTAGTGTCACCACATAGGTGGTTGTGAGATCAACCATCCTTATTTCTGAGCATACATAGGATATACCAGTCTTACCAGTATCATTGATCTCTGACTCAATGTACCAACAACTAGAAATATTTTAGGTTAAAGCTATCAAGGGTTTAAGTCTCACTGGCGTGATCTCATCACGGTCCTAAAACTATTTTCTAAAACTATGAGGTTCATTATAATCTTAAGAATAATAAGATGCAGCATATAATGAATCAAAAATATTTATTTTATTAAAATAAATATCAATTACATACATTTGGAAGATAAATTACAAAATACACCCTATCACATCCCATATGCAATGGACTTGTAGGGCGTAATTCTTTCAGATTCTATATGCCAATTTGAGCTATAGTTGGGCATGAAAATGAGAGGAAAATAATAATAAAAAATTAAAAAAAAAGATAAGAAAAAAAGGGAGAGAAAAATAGAAAGGAAGAGAGGAAGAAATTGGAAAGCATGAGATGCTTGTCCAAAAATCAGATTGTTCATGTGTTGAAAATAAAATCTGATTTGTATGTGGTGTGATCTTTTGGGAAAGAGTTTTTAAAGAGGTCCTAGTGGAGATCATGAAGGCATACAAGTATTGGTGCAATAAGTTCTTGTGAAGGACAGACGGCAGCAAGCTTGCGAAGAAGGCTGCAACATCATGTCAAGTTGGGAAAGGCCCTGATCAGTCCTGTGTGGATCACCATTGAAGGGCTTCGACTTTGAAGTCTCATGGAGATATCAAGATTACTAGTTCATAGTCTTCATGATGGTATATGACTTCTGATCTTCTCCTGATATGTATGATTTTGATATTTGATTGTAATCATCAAGGGATTCCTAGGGCTTTTGTGTTCTGGTAGACTAGTTTAAATATTATACTTTATTTTCAATTATTGAATGTATGTTAAAACTTTTAAAATTAATATTTTGCTGTGCCACTAGAATCCAACAGTAGTATCAGATCCATCCTTGATTGATTCAATCAAATATCATGTTATTTTATGATATGGATTAGATCCAGTTCAAACTATGTCCAAATTAGATTTTTTGATTGATGTTTAAATGATATTTATAATGCATTTTTGTTAATGATAAAGTGTTATCAATCCATGATCAAATCTAGGATATGAAATTCCATTGTCTTTAGACTTGTGAGATAAGTTTGAGATTAGATCCCATAATCTAATTTTTGATGGAATTAAAATTCAGTGCATGTGATGTGCGGAGCCTTGGAATGCTACCTATGGATATACATTACCAAGTCTTAGGATTTTTTTTGCATATGATGCATTCACCTAAGATCCAAGTATGGACCATCATGTTATCGGGCACTCACCATTGTGGGTTGACCATTTTGATTGATACCCGAGGTATGTGTGGGGTCAGAAATTTTTTGATCATGGAAAGGATGCATCAGACATGGATTAGAGTTTTTATCGATAAATTGGTTTAACTACAATTCATTATTCTAATGTGATTAGAATTAATGATTATAGATTAAATCAAATTCATGGTTTTAATTTGATTAGAATTCATGTTTAAAATTAGGTTGATCAAATTGTCATTTGTCTAATTTGATTAGGGTTTGAGTCATGGTTGACCGATTCTATACTAGCCTAATTGGATTAGGATTAATCTAAAAATTAGTCAACTTAACTCAAATGGATGATAAATGATTAACTTAAAATTAAACTTTGGATCAAGGGTTGAACCTGAATCAAAAACTCTAGATGGATCTAATACCCATATATTTAAACATCTTTATTGACATGTGTTTGAATGATATCACAATTGAAATAACATGAGAAGTTTGTTATTATATTTTATAATTGTTATAAAATGTATGTTGATTTGTTATAGACTATGGTACATCCATGTAATAGATATATGTATGAATGCTTCCACTGTTGGCTGATTATATAAATGCATCTGCAAGAGTTGCAATAGAGGCTGGGTGCCCCTGATGCATTGTATTATCAGTTGAACCTTTCTTTTCTATGTTCCCAACTACTGATTGAGATTTTTATATGTTGATATAAAATATTAAAAAAATTTATTTGAGAATAGATAAAAATTATTTCTTTCTATTTTCAAATAAAGATCAAGCATTCATGGTAGACTTCATGGAGATAAAGACTTGACTACCAGGCTTTTGGAGAGCAGAGGCGCATTAAGATTGACCATGAGATGGTTCAATCCTTAATGCACCTAGGGTTAGACCCATAGATCATCTTGTGGCTCGGATGATTTTTTCAAAAGGTTCATAACTATTTGTCTTCCTTTTTATATGCTCTTACATGCTGGTAGTTATAATTTAGAATTTACATTATATATGATGTATGTATATGTTTAGGATGTGCTTGAGACCTAAGTCTCTCATTCAAATTATATTAAGTCATAATGTTGAAGTGTTAAGAATACTATCCATGCCTTCCTTCATTTTAAGCCAGTATTATCTCAAGAACCATGGTAGGCTTGTTGTGCTATCCATAAGGCTTGCTGTGGAAACTATTTTGATACTGTCTTGGTGCATAATGAAGCTAATTGTACTTAGCTCATACTAGGTCAATAGAGTATGTCAAAAATTATAGTGAGTTTGTTGTGCTATCCACAAGGCTTGCTATAGTGATTGGTATGATGTTGACTTAGTAATACTTATGGCATATTCTGATAGTACTGCCTTGTTGTGCTATCCACAAGGATAGTATTATTCAGATATGACTATATAGGATTAAAAGATATGACTGAACTAAAATACTATAGTTTGTTGTGCTATCCACAAGGCTATAAGTATTTTAGAGGCAAAAGTTATGTTGGGAGTTGCATGAGATGCAATTGATAAAGATTTACCTATCCTTGAACTCATAGGAGCTTGTTGTGCTATCCACAAGGCTTTTTATGAGGAATTGAGATCTCAACCCCACTAAAAAACTTTATGATAAGATTTTTTGATTTCATACTTGAAGGCTATGAAATTTGTTAAAATAGTGAGAGACATAATTAGATAAAAACCTCATCTAACTTGTGCATGTCATCATGAGTAGTCCTTGAATGTTCTTATATACACATATGCATCTTTACTATCACTACATAGTAAATTTTTTAAATAGACCGAACATCATGGAATGGTTGAGGAAAAGAAAGTGAAGAATATCTTCACTAGGATATCTTACTTAGTATTACAGTAATAATGAACATTAGAATTAAGCTACAAGAGTTGTCTTGCAAGTATGAAGCAGGAGCAGGATGTAAAAGTTGCATCTGTTAATAATTTGTATGAGATATAAATTAATTATTAATGAGTATTTTAGCTTTAAAATATTGGGTATATGATACCTTATATAGGTTCTACTTATGCAAAGTATTGCTGGAAC
>NC_026000.2:79144720-79218067 GCF_000442705.2 Elaeis guineensis
TAACTCGAGGGTGGAGAGCCCTCAATCGGACCACGACTCCACCCCTGGAAGACCCCTGCCCCCATTCTGCCAGGAGACCCTCGAGACTCAAAGTCGAGAGGATTTCCTAGACTGGAGACTCCAAGAGATGAACCAGCGGATCAAAGAATTCCGCCATGCTCCCCCCGCTTATGGTGAGGATATTTGCACTGACCCTCCCTTCTCTCAAATGATCATGCAGGAACCGACCCCGCCAAACTTCAAGCTCCCCCAGTTCGAAAGCTACGACGGGACTTCGGATCTGGTTGATCACCTGGAAGCCTTTCGGATGATGATGCTGCTTCACGGTGCTCCTGACGCCATTCTATGTCGGGCCTTCCCATCCACCTTGAAGGGAGCGGCGAGAAACTGGTACTTGGCTCTGAAATCGGGTACCATCTTTTCCTTCGATCAAATGAGCCACCAATTCGTGGCCCATTTTGTCAGTAGCCGGCGCCCCCGAAAGGGTTTGGAGTCCCTCATCAATATCAAGCAGAGGGAAGGGGAGTCCATTAAGGCCTACATCAACCGTTTCAACATCGCGGCACAGGAGGTCCGAAACTTGGACCAATCAGTCGCAATGGCCGCTCTGAAGGGCAGCCTTCAGAAGAACAACCTTTTGTTCTCCCTGGAGAAGAAGTACCCTAAAAATTTTGCTGATTTATTGGCTCGGACTGAAGGATACGCCCGAGTGGAAGAAGCCTTCAAAATGAAGGATGAGGAGACCGCGAGAGAGCAGCAGGCGGGAGACTCGAGTAATCCCGTAGTCGAAAAAAGGTTGAGAGAAGCTCGGCCGCATTCTCGATCCCCTCCTGGGCACAAGCGTGCCCATACTCCACCCCGGGTGCATCGGCAGAGGAGTCCGGATCATGGGGTTCGGCGGGGCTCTCCACCGGAAAGGTTCCGCAACTACGCCCCCCTCAACGCCTCAAAGACCCAGGTACTGATGGAGGTCAGGGAGCAGCTCCCTAGGTCAGAGAGGATGCGCACACACCTCGGGAAGCGCAACCCCAACAAGTTCTGTCTCTACCACCGCGACCACGGCCACGACACGGAGGAATGCATCCAGCTCTGAGATGAGATCGAGGAGCTCATCCATCGAGGTCGACTCGATAGGTTCATCCAACGTCGGCCTGAGGGTAGAGGAGATCGGCCAAGGGCCTTGCCGCAACCTGAACCGCCAAGAAGGGAGGAGCAGCCCGAAGATCGGCCTCCCATCGGGACCATCGACTCCATCGTCGGAGGGCCTCAAGGAGGAGCAGACCTTCCACAACCATGGGACTCGGGAAACCTGTAAATGTATCGCTTACGATTTCGCCTTGAATCTAATTTTCTTTCGACTTGACATGCTCTTTCCATTTGGCATGGATTTGTCACGACTGGGTATAACCCCTTCAAACGCTTAAAACAAAGTTATGTTAGGAACGGGAGGAGAACCTCATCCTAACATACCTAAAATAAAAGTCCGATTATCTTGAGATCGGATTGGGGGAGAGGCCTTACAACGCCCTAATGCGCCCCCACAGCCATGTCAGGAATAGGAGGAGAACCTCATCCTGGCATGAGCAAAGTCAAAGGCCCGGTTCTTTTAGACCGGATGGGGGCAGAGGCCTTACAACGCCCTAATGCACCCCCACAGCCATGTCAGGAACAGGAGGAGAACCTCATCCTGGCATGACCAAAGTCAAAGGCCCAGTTCTTTTAGATCGGATGGGGGGAGAAGCCTTACAACGCCCTAATGTGCCCCCACAGCCATGTCAGGAACAGGAGGAGAACCTCGTCCTGGCATGAGCAAAGTCAAAGGCCCGATTCTTTTAGACCGGATGGGGGGAGAGGTCTTACAACACCCTAATGTGCCCCCACCGTCATGTCAGGAATAGGAGGAGAACCTCGTCCTGACATGAGCAAAGTCGAAGGTCCGGTTCTTTTAGACCGGATGGGGGGAGAGACCCTTGCGATGGCCCTTATGTGCCCCCGCGGCCCCGTTGGGAACGGGAGAAGAACCTCATCTCGGTGGTGACGCAACCCGGCCGCCTGACAAGATCGGATGAAGGGAAAAGGCCCCTCAGCAGCACCTTCACACTCCCATGCAACCCCAAAAAAGTGAGGGGAGGGCCCTCACTCTGAAAAGAGGAGAGAAATTAAAGAGGAAGAGCGACGAGCTACGTCGGAAACAGATGAAGGACAAACCACACCAAAGACCTAAGAAACCTCGTCTCAACAAAGACGGGGAGTTCCTACCAAACATCCCCGGCCTCTAAGAAGGCTCTTGACACAGATCAAGAAGACAGCGACGTCTCCGAAGTAATACAGAGTTCGGACCACCAAGCTCGAGCCTGCGGCCATGAACGACGGGGAAAGCAAACCAGCGCATCGAAGACTGGGCACCTCCCAACGACGTCGACGTCAAACAAGTCAAACGACAAGATAAGTTCGACGGATGATAATTTAATACAACGTGCGAACGAGGTAACACAAAATCTTCTTTTTATTCTATTTGCGAAATATACACTACAAAGCCCGGAAGGCCAAAGAAAGAAAAGCAAAATGACAAAAGCGGGACGAAACAACAAAAGGAAAAATGTATACATGAAAAGACAGAAGGACAAAAAGAGCCCTAGGGAAGCTCTGCTCCTTCCGACCTAGAATTATTCGCTCCACCCCTCATCCAGGACTGCCTTAGATTCTCAATCTCTTGTTCTAGCTCTCTCTTTTCAGCAGTGCGTCCTGGAGCGCCCGACGAAGTCACTAGCTCTCGGTCTCCACCTCTCGATGCCTCTTTCTCAGGACCTCAGATTCCGCCTCCACGTCCGTGACGGTCTGCTGCTCGTATGCCAGCTGGATCTTCAATTATTGTAGCTCAGCCATCCTTTCCCCAAGGGTGACAGAAAGCCCTTCGATGGTTCCTCTCAGGGAGTGGAGTTCATTAGAATCTCGGGCAGAAGTCAGCTGAGCCCTATCAGCCAGCTACCTCTGAAGACGGACAACTTTGTCGGTCGCCTCCCTGAGTCTCCCTTTATATTTCTCTACCTGCCTGCGCCAATCGGCCTGATGCACGTCGTAGCTCACCTCGGCGTCCTGAAGCTGCTGCTGAAGGTCGAAGACCTTCTTTGACCACTCCTGATCACCGTCGGCTCGAGCCAAGAGCCGAGATGAACTTCCTCCCAACTGGCCGATCTTCTCCATCGCAGCCGACAGTTCCACCCTGAGAGCGCTAATCTTGGCAGCTTGAGCCCAAATTCGGCCGCTGGCGCTCTTCTTGCATTCTTCAAGCTCCTTCACGAAGTCCGCCTTCCTTCGGCTATACTCCATGATCCCCTTCACGTGGAGATTCCGTAAGCGGGTGGCCTCCGCGGTGGATTCAGAATGACCCTCTCTCAATCTGCGAAGCTCGCCTTCCATCTTCCTTGCCTTTTTCATCAAGTGAAGGACTTCCTTCTCCAGCTGCTGGATCATCGACTTCAGCAGAATCTCCAAGGGCAGGGGAAGTGCTTCTGCAGGACACTGCCATCGGAAGGCAAAAGTGTCAAGACACGACTCATCACAGAAAGAAAAGCAGAGAGAAGAAAGGGAGGAGGGAGAAGCCACCCACGATAAGAAATTCAACTTTATTGATTGGATGATTCTTGAAGACAAAAAGGAAAAGAAAAATCGCGGTAAAATGAAAATACAAGGTCGGAGGTCTCAGACCTCGGGGGCAGGGGTTGGAGAACTTGGCATCCCTGGAGGGGGGCTGCGGCAGTAGTGGCAGCGGGCGAGGGACCGGCCTCGTCTTCGGACTCCTCACCTAGGAAGCTGAGGTCGAGCTCCGAAAATTTCCTGGCCACCTTCTCTTGGCAGAGCTCGAACCCCTTGATGAATGCCTCCGGGCCGAATTGGACATTCAGGTCCCTCATCTCCATGGAGGTCTTGAATTCCTCTACCGCAAGGACCCTAGCCTCCGAGACCAGGACTGGAATCTGCTCGGCCAAGTTGGCAACCTCGGCCTCCGCCTTTCTCACCGTCTCCTCCAAGGTCTGCTTCTCCTCCCCCCGGGCTTGTTTCTCTCTTTCCAAGGCCTCTTGGAGGGCGACTACTTCGGCTGCCTTTTTTTTAAGGCGAGCAACCTCAGCCCGACAGCGCTCCTCCACCTGGACAGCGTCCCTCCTCGCCCGGTTCGTCGCCTCGATGTTGGCGAGGAGCTGGTGCCCAATCTGCAAGGGCAACAAGGGGATCAAAACAAGGGTCGAATAGCTGGTTAAATGAAGATTTGTTTACCTCGAGGAAGGACCCTAGGGAGTCCCAGACCCGCTGCTCAGGATCGATGCGGTCGATCCTCTCGATGACTTCGGGCAGGATGCAGCCATCGATCAACCGCCTGATCAAGTCCCTGTCATTGAAGGGATTCTCCGGCTCCTCTTCGGAACAGAGGGACTCGTCAGCGGTGGCTCGACGACTACTCACCTTGCGGGCCACCGACTTCCTTCTCTTCCCCCTCTCCACTACGGGTGCCTCCATGGGGTGGACCCCCGAAGCGGGAGCCCCAGTCGGTGGACTCCTCGAAGAAGCCCGGGGGGCCGTGGGTTTGGCATCTGAGAGAATGTCGATTGTTGGAGCCGCCTGGACGGGCACGACCAAGCTCGACTCCTCTGCCCTGGCCCTCTTTGCCGATCCGAAGGCCGCGGCACCCTTTCTTTTGTGAGCCTTGAGGCCCCTGGCAAGCATCCGTGCTGCTTCGGCGTCCATTCCTAAAAAAAAAAAAAGAGATAAAGAGAAAGAGGAGAGAGATCAAAAATCAATAACGGAATAAAAAAAGAGTGGCACAAAAAAAAAAAAAGAGAAAGAAGAAGGACAGAAGAAAAAGAAGAGAAAGAAAAAGATGAAGTACTTGCAGGATCCTGGGGGCTCAGGCCAATGTTGAACAAAAATTGCTCCCTCAGAAGGTTGGGATGGGAAGGAGCGGAATAGGCGAGAAGCTTCCGGGCAGCCTGGAGGTCATCCTCCCCCAGGCTGGGGGCTCGGCGGACAGAATCCCTCAGAGAGCCCCAAGGGGGCAGACCCAGCCTCAGGGTCGGGCAGTGGATGAAGAGGTATTTCTCCTTCCAGTTGTGGATTGAAGAAGGGGCACCTTTCAGGAACCCCTTCTTGCCGAACTAAGGGGAGAAATACCACCAGTCCTTCGCTGAAGGATGATGTTTGAAGGTATAGAAGTGCCTAAACAGAGAGAGGGACGGTTGGACCTCAACTACGTGGCAAAGGGAGAGAAACCCTATCAAAAATCTAAAAGAATTCGGAGCGACAGAAGCCAAGGAGATTTCTAGGAAGCGGAAGAGGGCGACAACAAAGGATGGGAGCAGAAGCCGGAGTCCGACACGGAACACCTCCTGATACAAGCAAAAACGATCGGGTGGGGGAGTGCTAGCCCGATCGGAGGGGCCAGGTAGCTCCAGATCGTACTCCGGAGGAACTCCATACTGAACCCTTATTAGAAGGAGTTCATCCAGAGTCAGAGAGCATGGAATGGCGCCCGACGTAAAAATTGAGTGGAGCCCAGCCCCAGGTGCGGGTTCGTCTACAGAACGAGGGACCTGGGGGGTTGAGGCGGAAGAACTCCCAGAACCGCTGGGGGTAGAAGAGTCGAAAGACATTTCGAATAACTCCGAATGAAGACTCTAAAGATCCCAAAAAAGACGGATAGGACAAAGGACGGGAGGCCAGAGGAGACTAACTCAAAGGAATACGATAGAAAAAAAAAATGGCAAAGAAAAGGCCCCAAAGTGGCGGGAAGAAAGATGAAGGTTCTGGGACTAACCTAGATCGCTCAGAGGGATGCAGAGGGGCGGGGACATGGACGACTCGAAGGGCGCCTATGGCCCGAGAAGACGCCAACAGAAACAGGGCGCTCGAAGGAAGGGCAGACACAGGTAGAACTCTGGAGCAGAATAGGACCCCTAAAGGTGGAAGGACGGGTTTAAATAGACCCTGGGATCCGGCACCATAATGGTCGCGAATCCCCCCAGGCCATCCCGCACCCGACACGTGTCTCACTCGCCCCGGTAGGCGGCTAAAAGCGGCTGACGGTTGGCAGGGCCATTATTGTACCGTACCTAGGCCAGTGTACCAGCAGAAATTTCGAAGGGTCCCTTCGTATCACCCCAATTCGAAAAGACTCCAGCACGCGCACATTTAATGCCAAAATATCTACGAGCAGTTGTGCGCAGGATTCGAGGGGAGAACTTCAGCTATGCCAATCTCTCTGTACTTCCTTCATTCGAAATTCATACTCGGAAGTAGGGGGACTGGTGTTGGGTATAAAATATCCACAGCCGAAGTTCTCAGCGGGATTGACCCTTGCAGGCTCCGTCCACGGCCCCAACCGCAAGGAAGACTCCGCCCGGACTCCCACGGGAGCCGGGCTCCATCCATGACTCCAACCGCAAGGAAGACTCTGCCCGGACTCCTATGGGAGCCGGGCTCCGTCCACGACTCCAACCGCAAGGAAGACTCCACCCGGACTCCCACGGGAGCCGGACTCCGTCTATGACTTCAACCACAAGGAGGACTCCGCCCAGACTCCTACGGGAGTCGGGCTCCGTCGCCAACTTCAACTGCTGGTAAGCTCCGTCTGGACTCCTACGGGAGCCGGACTTCGCACCTGACTTTAATTGTAGGAAGACTCCACCCAAACTCCCACGGGAGTCGGGCTCCGTCCACGACTTCAACCGCAAGGAGGACTCCGTCTGGACTCCTATGGGAGTCAGGCTCCGTCGCCAACTTCAACTGCTGGTAAGCTCCGTCTGGACTCTTACAGGAGCCGGACTTCGCACCAGACTATTAATTGCAGGAAGACTCCGCCCGGACTCCTATGGGAGCCAGGCTTCGTCCATGACTCCAACCGCAAGGAAGACTCCGCTCGGACTCCTACGGGAGCCGGGCTCCGTCCACGAGCCCAACCGCATGGAAGACTCCGCCCGGACTCCTACGGGAGCCGGACTCTGTCCATGACTCCAACCACAAGGAAGACTCTGCCCGGACTCTCACGGTTGCCGGGCTCCGTCCATGACTTCAACCACAAGGAGGACTCCGCCCGGACTCCTACGGGAGTCAGGCTCCGTCGCCAACTTCAACTGCTGGTAAGCTCCGTCCAGACTCCTACGGGATCCGGACTTCGCACCTGACTTTAGTTGCAGGAAGACTCCGCCCGGACTCCCACGGGAGCCGGGCTCGTCCACGACTTCAACCGCAAGGAGGACTCCGTTCGGACTCCTACGGGAGTCGGGCTCTGTCGCCAACTTCAACTGCTGGTAAGCTCCGTCCGGACTCCTATGGGAGTCGGACTTCTCACCTGACTATTAATTGCAGGAAGGCTCCGCCTGGACCCCTACGGAGCCGAGCTCCGTCCATGAATCCAACTGCAAGGAAGACTCCGCCCGGACTCCTACGGGAGCCGTGCTCCGTCCACGACTCCAACCACAAGGAAGACTCCGTCCGAACTCCCATGGGAGCCGGGATCCATCCATGACTCCAACCACAAGGAAGACTCCATTCGAACTCCTACGGGAGCCGGGCTCCGTCCACGACTCCAACCGCAAGGAAGACTCCACCCAGACTCCTACGGGAGTCGGGCTCCGTCCACGACTCCAACCGTAAGGAAGACTCCGCCAGGACTCCCACGGGAGCCGTGCTCCGTCCATGACTTCAACGGCAAGGAGGACTCTGCCCGGACTCCTACGGGAGTCGGGCCCCGTCGCCAACTTCAACTGCTGGTAAGCTCCGTCCGGACTCCTACGGGAGCTGAACTTCGCACCTGACTTTAATTACAGGAAGACTTCGTCCGGACTCCCACTGGAGCCGGGCACCATCCACGACTTCAACCGCAAGGAGGACTCCTCCCGGACTCCTATGGGAGTCGGGCTCCATCGCCAACTTCAACTGCTGGTAAGCTCCGTCCGGACTCCTACGGGAGCCGGACTTCGCACCTGATTATTAATTGTAGGAAGGCTCCGCCCGGACTCCTACGAGAGCCGGGCTCTGTCCATGACTCCAACCACAAGGAAGACTCCGCCCGGACTCCCACGGGAGCCAGGCTCCATCCTCGACTTCAACCGCAAGGAGGACTCCGCCCGGACTCCTACGGGAGTCGGGCTCCGTCGCCAACTTCAACTGCTGGTAAGCTCCGTCTGGACTCCTACGAGAGCCAGACTTCGTACCTGACTATTAATTGCTGGAAGGCTCCGCCCGGACTCCTATGGGAGCTGGGCTCCATCCACGACTCCAACCGCAAGGAAGACTCCGCCCGAACTCCCACGGGAGTCGGGCTCCGTCCATGACTTCAATCGCAAGGAGGACTTCGCCCGGACTCCTACGGGAGTCGAGCTCCGTCGCCAACTTCAACTGCTGGTAAGCTCCGTCCGGACTCCTACGAGAGTTGAACTTCGCACCTGACTATTAATTGCAGGAAGACTCTGCCCAGACTCCTACGAGAGCCAGGCTTCGTCCACAACTCCAACCGTAAGAAAGACTCCGCTCGGACTCCCATGGGAGCCAGACTCTGTCCATGACTTCAACCGCAAGGAGGACTCCGCCCGGACTCCTACGGGAGTCGGGCTCCGTCGCCAACTTCAACTGCTGGTAAGCTCCGTCCGGACTCCTATGGGAGCCGACTTCGCACCTGACTTTAATTGCAGGAAGACTCCGCCCGGACTCCTACGGGAGCCATGCTCCGTCCATGACTTCGACAGCAAGGAGGACTCCACTCGGACTCCTACGGGAGTCGGGCTTCGTTACCAACATCAACTACTGGTAAGCTCCGCTCGGGCTCCTATGGGAGCCAGGCCCCGCCCCCGGCTGTGACTGAAGGAAGACTTCATCTGAACTCCTGCGAAAGCTGGATTCTGAGCTCCTCTTGGACAGATGGCTAACCACCTCTCTCCGCCAGACACTCCAGCCAACTTTAGCCGACAGACCTTCGCCCCCTGGCGCGCTGCAGTAACAGCCACGATTCTGCTCCATTTCCTGCGGTAGATTCCATGCGGCTCCATCACTCCATGACCCTGCTCCACCTCCTGCGACAGATTCCACGTGGCTCTATCACTCTTTGGCAGGCCGTAATAATGGCCACGGTCCTGCTCCACTTCCTGCGATGGATACCGCACGATTCTCCTATCCTCTGGCAAGTCACGACAACGGACGTCGCTCCGCTTCTCGTGGCAGACTCCACGTGGCACACCCCGGTAATAGCCATGGGTCCACCCCACCACTAGCCGCAACAAACTTTTCCTGACCATGGGCGGCCCACTATCAGATGGTTACAGGCGTCACCATCAGTTTGTTGCCCCCTCCGCCTATAAAAGGGGAACCCCAGATACGTTATTCTATAAGCTCTTATTTTTATCTAGATACTCTGCTAAAATTTCTATTCGAGCACTCCATTCTTGTTGAGGCAGAGAACTGACTTGAGCGTCGGAGGTCTTGCCGGAGCAACCCCACCTCCGATTTAGACTTCTTTTGCAGGTCCTGGTGGCGACCGCGACTCCCTCGACTCCAGCTTCTTCGGTGCAAGCGAATTTTTGCACCAACAATATTTATTAAAATTATGAGAGATACAATTAGATAAAAATCTTAATCTTGTTATGCATGTCATCATGAGTTATCCTCTTATATTATATTTTTGTTATTGTAAATTAACTACACATATGGCATCCTCATTATCACTAAGAGGCATACTAGATGCTAACAAATTGATCAGACCCAACTATGTGGACTGATTAAAAAATTTGAGAATTATTCTTATTCAGAAAAAAAGCTGCTACATACTGGACTCACCTGCATCCGATACGATTGGAAAAGATGCATCTAAGGAGGAAAGGGCCACATATAAGATGTGGAAGGATGACAGTGTGACTGTCAAATATATCATACTTGCTTCGATAAATAATGAGCTTCAAAGACAGCATGAGGATATGGATATTCCTTCTATACTCCTTAATCTTAAGGAGTTATATGGGGAATAAAATCAAACTACTAGATATGAGATATCTAAGCAGTTGTTTCATACCCATAAGACTGAAGGCACATCTATGCAAACTCATGTCCTAAAAATAATTGATTTGATCACTCATCTGGGTCAGTTGGGTTTTGCTATGGATGACAAACTTAGCTAGGATTTGATCCTGTAGTGTCTTCCTAATCTTTCTCTCAATTTATCATTAATTACCATATAAACAAACTGAATATCAGCCTACCTGAACTATTGAATATGCTAAAAATAGCAAAAAATTATTTCAAAGGTGAAAAGGCTCCAGTTCTTCTTGTTGATAAGATCAATAAGAAGAAAGGCAAGAAGGGTTCTAAGAAAAAGTGGAACCCTAAGAAGAAAATGAAGAAGGTCTCTGCCAATGGTACTTGCTATCACTACGGCAAGAATGGACATTGGAAGAGGAATTGCAAGGAACACCTTCCAACTATGAAACAAGCAAGTGTTGCTAAAGATTTGTATATGATACAGACAAACTTATTATTAAGTACTTCAATTTCAAATTCTTAGGTATTGGATACTGCCTGTGGCTCACACCTTTGTAAATCATTATAAGATCTGCAGAAAATAAAGAGTCTGAATATAGGTGATTTCGAGCTTTTCGACATCAGTGGAGAGTCCATTCAAGCCAAAGCCATAGCAACCAAAATTTTGAAGTTGCCTTCAGGGAAAATTTTGAAACTGAAGATCTGTTATTATATTCTTAATATTGTTAGAAATATTATTTATGTACCTTTGTTATTAGATCAAGATTTTAAAATAAAAGCAAAGAATAATGGTTTTTCTATCTATTTTTCTAATGAATTTTATGAAAATGCGTATATTGATAATGGTCTTCTATTTCTATCACTTAATGATAATGTACTTCATGTTGATAATATGAAGAAAAGAAAAAGAGAGTATGTGAACGTCACATACCTCTAGCACTGTCGACTTGGTCATATAAATGAGTCTAGAAATAACAAGTTATACTAAGGTAAATTTCTTTGATCTTTATGATTTTGAATCATATGAATCTTGTCTCATGGATAAAATGATCAAGACTCCATTTACTGGATATTAAGAAAAGATGAGTGACATTTTGGATCTTGTACATACTGATGTTTGTGATCTAATATCGACTCAAGCTCGAGATAGATACTCTTACTTCATCACATTTACTGATGATATGTCTAAGTTTGGATATGTGTATTAAATAAAATATAAATCTGAAGCCTTTGACAAGTTTTAAGAAGATCAAAAAATGATTGAGAAATAAACTAATAAAAGTATTAAAGCTCTTCGATCTGATCGAGGAGGAGAATACTTGTTTAGTAAATTTCTTGATCATTTAAAATAAAATGATATACTCTCTTAGTGGATACCTCCTTATAATTCATAATTAAATGGTATTGCAGAAAGGAGGAACCACACCTTATTAGATATGGTGTGATCTATGATGTGTTTCACGAATCTTTCGATCTTCTTTTGGAGATATGCTCTTGAGACCGCAGCATATATTTTGAACAAAGTACCATCCAAATCTATATCTAGCACTCCATATAAGATATGAAAAGAGAAGAGATCCAGCCTTAAATATCTTAAGATTTGAGATTGCCCTGCTTATGTGAAAAATATTGATGGACATAAGTTTAGTACTAGATTAGAAAAATACAAGTTTATGTGTTGTCTTAAGAAGAGTATTGGATACTAATTCTACCATCCTACTCAATAAAAGGTATTTGTTGGTAGGCATGCCATTTTCTTGGAGAAAGAGTTCATCCAAGAAGAGGGCAGTGGGAGATCTGTTGAACTTGAGAAAGTTGAAAACCTACAACCTATCCAGAATTTACAAGTAGATTGTCAACTAGATGTGTCCATTGTTGAGGTACAACTACTACACACACTTCCACTCCGAAGGTCAAGTAGAGTGCGTAATGTACCACTCAAGTATGGATTTATCATTGAAAATGACAACACATCCCACATCATTGAGAATGATGATCCAATAACTTATTTGGAAGTAGTCATGAGTAGTGACTTTGACAAATGGCTCAATACCATGAAATCCGAAATGGACTCCATGTATACCAACGAAAGTTGGACTTTGATTGATGCACCTAAGGATATGACCTCAATAGGCTGCAAATGGGTCATCAAGAAGAAGATTGGAGTAGATGGCCAGGTAGAGACCTATAAGGTCAGGCTAGTGGCAAAAGATTTCAGACAAAAATAAGATGTTGATTATGAAGAAATTTTTTCACCTGTAGCCATGCTTAAGTCTATTTAGATTACGCTTGCTATTGCTACGTACCATGATTATGAGATATAGCAGATGGATGTCAAGACTGTCTTTCTCAATAAAAATCTTAAGAAAGAAGTCTATATGACTCAACCTAAGGGATCTATTTCTAATGGGAGAACAAATCAAGTATGCAAGCTGAATAGATCTATTTATGGATTAAAGCAAGCATCGAGGAGCTGGAACATCTATTTTGATGAGATAGTCAAATCATTTGACTTTATTAAAAATATGGATGAACCATGTGTGTACAAGAAGATTAGTGAGAGTGCTGTTATCTTTTTAGTCTTGTATGTGGATGACATACTACTTATTAAGAATGATATCTCTATGTTACAATCGGTCAAGTCATGGCTATCACAAAAGTTTTTCATAAAAAACTTGGGTGAAGCATCCTATATACTTGGTATAAAGATCTATAGGGATAGATCTAAGAGGATACTTGGCTTGACCCAGTCTAAGTACATAGACCTTATATTGAAGAGGTTCAACATGGAGGGAAGTGAAAGAGAATACTTGTCCATGAGTCATGGCATACAACTCTCTAAGAAGATATCTCCTAAGTCACCTAAAGAGAGAAATAGAATGAGTTCTATTTCTTATGCTTCGATTGTAGGATCAATAATGTATGCTATGTTGTATACCAAGTCTGATGTGGCTTATGCCTTGGGTATTGTAAGCAGATTTCAGACTGATCTCGAGGACGATCATTAAAAAGCTGTGAAAAATATATCAAGTAGTTGAGAAGGACTAGAGATATGTTTCTTATATATGGTGGATCTAATTTAAAATTGAAAGATTATACTGATTCTAGTTTTCAATATGATTCGGATGATAGCAAATTTATATCTGGATATGTATTCACCCTGTATGGTGAAGCAGTAAGTTGAAAGAATTTCAAACAGCAAACTATTGCTGACTCAGTCACTGAAGTTGAATATATTGCTGCTAGTGAGGCTACTAAGAAGGCCGTCTAGATAAAGAAATTTATCTCAGAATTAGATGTGGTTTCAGAGATTGAACAACCAATATCCATTTATTATGACAATATTGGGGCAGTTGCTCAAGCTAGGGAATTAAGGTCTCATCATAAATCCAAGCACATCCTTAGACGGTTCTACCTCGTTCAGAGGATAGTCGAAAGATATGATGTGATCGTGGAGCAAGTTGATATCAAGAATAATATAGTAGACCTATTCACTAAGACCTTGTTATTACAATAGTTTGACCACCACCTTGATTGCATGGGCATCAAGTATAGAGGCGATTGACTTTAGTGCAAGTGGGAGATTGAAAGAATAATACCCTACAAGCCAATCGCATATGGGATGTGATCGGATATTTTCTGCAATTTGTCTTCCAAACTCATGTAATTGACATTGATATTTAATAAAATAGATATTTTGATTCATTATATACTGCATCTTATTATTATTTTTAAGATTATAATGAACCCCATAGGTCTGGATCATGATTTTAGAATCGTGATGAGATCACGCTAGTGAGATCTAAATTATTGATAGCTATGACCTAAAATATTTTTGATCATTGGTTCATTGAGTCGGAGATCAATGATACCGGTAAGATTGGCATGTCCTATGTATGCTCAGAGATGAGGGTGGTTGATCTCACAACCACTGGTGTGGTAACACTAATGCAAGGATGTGGATGCTCATTAGAGAATAAGTTCACTGAATAGACCTATGAGAGAACATCTGAAGGAGTCTTATTTATATGTCAGTTGATGGCTCTCTAGTGGGAGTTGTGTAAGTGATCTTTTGATCTGAGATCATCATGGTACCTTGTGTACATGAATCCATATTTTGGTTGACTTTCTAACTTGATTCTCTGATCTTTGTATGGGATATCCTATATGTGGTGAAGTATACATGGAGATTGTGAGTGATCAATAAGAGATTAGTCACTCCTAATAAGAGGAGCGAACATCCTATGTGATCTCAAAGGTCGATGATTCTGAAAGTCTTTGGTCAAAACAGGATGATAATTAGAAAGAGATTTCTAATATGTCATCAACTAAATCATCACCTTCTGATTGAGATACATATAGATAAGTAATTAGGTTTGACATATTTTCATATCCATAGCTCATCTGAAATATTGTTTGACTGAAGGATTGAATTACACGATAACTTACCACTGAAGGGTATTTTGATAATTTTATCAAAATTTTAAATATTTCAGATAGTCATGACATATTACTAGACATCAATCTAGACTTGTAGCTCATCAAAATTAAAAAAGTTTAATTAAAAAATTAATTAGAAAGAGTCTTAGTTGATTGACACTCTTGAGCTGACCTAATCTGATCGAATTAGGGTTACATCAAGAGTTTGTATCCACTGCTGGTTAGATTTGAAACCCAATGAGTCACACACTTTAGGATTTAATCTTCATCTGATTTAATTAAGATTTAATATAAATTCTAATGGTTAATTTGATATGCTAGCACATTGTGTTAACCCAAATTTCTAATTAGGTTCAGTTCAAAGTGTTTGAGCTAAGCTAGATTGATTATCTTTGACCTAATGAGATTGGGTCTATTTTAATTTGATTCTTATCCAACATAGAAGTATTTTAAGTGTGGATGGATATCTTTGCACCCACAAGGTTCCACATCCAAAAATAAATGCCGCCCACCCTTAATTACATTGAGAAGTGGAATACTCCTTTATGAAGACTCTTATCCAACTCCTTGTTTTCCTCCAAATTATTTATTTATTACATGCTAATTTTTTAGATAAGATTTATGGAGCATAGAAGAGGAGGAGTCCTTCTATGTGAAGAATTTATTCTCCACGTGAAGACTTGGAGCGCCAAGAGTTTGCACCCCTTGGTCCATCTTCACATCCCCTCTTAGCCTATTTATATAGGGCATCTCATATGGGTTAAGGGTTGGATTTTTGGTGAAAATAGAGCTAATTGACATGTGATAAGGAAGAAAAATTCTAAAAAAAATTGAGAAAAAAGAAAAAAAAAATTGAGAGGAAAAGTTGTAAGAAGGGTGGTGAGAAAATTAGTAAGTATTGCTAGTTTGCCCTAGGATTTGATTTTTTCATGTGTTGGAGTATAAAATCGAATCCTAGGTTGTGAGATTTTTAGAGAGAGTTCTCTTGGCATGATCTTGGTGGCAAAATCAAAGGCTACTGAGTATTGATGCGATCATTCTTCGAGTTTGAAGCCGGTAGTGTTCTTGTGAAGAAAAGGCTGCAGCAACGCACCAGTTAGAAAGGACTGGCCAACTTCTATATGATCACCATTGGAGGGCTTCTATTTTAGAGACTCATGGAGATCATCTACTTATCATACTGCTCATTTGAGAAAGTATAAAATTCTATCTCTTTGCATGCTTATTTTTGTTTTGTTCGACATCTACAAGATGATTCTAGGGTTTGGATTTTGGTTCGATAGTTTTAATTATTAAAGCTTTCGATATGCATGTTTTAAAATTTTTAGAATTTATTTTCTCTATGTGACCAAAACCCAACAACCTAGCCAACATGGTGGATTGTGTTTTGATTAGGTTACTAGTCAATTTGAGCAGACCCATGCCATCAAGGTTAATCAGTATGACTGATTTAGGTATCTTTAGACCAACTTATGTCTAATCCGCTACATAACTTGGTGAAGTCAATAGGAGGACTTACAACTTGTAGGTCAATCTCTTCTCTTATTCTCAAATCAATATAAATCAAATTCTTTAAATTATTAGGTCCATAAAATGATACAGTTATGGAGATAACTTGTTCATAGCCTCTCATTAAGGTGCGTGATAATGAGTCTAATATTTCAAATAGGCATTGAAAGCACCACATGCCTGGTGTCTATTACGTATTAGAATTATTTATCCATCATATGACCATCCTGTTGTACTTTTAGATCAATGCTCAAGTTGGCTGAGCCACACTCAGGTTTGGACATCAGTTTGATGGATGCACTTGGTGTAGTCATGTTAATGGTTGGACCTAACCAGAATTTTTAGTGGAGGCACCACACACCTGCTGAAGAGATGCCTGGGGTAAAACCTAATTGCTAGAAGTTGTTTGAAGAAATAATTAGTTATGAACCTACCCATGGATGTACTAGGGTTGGCCGAACCACACTCGGGTCTGAATGTAGTCTGTGTAGATTCTAGTACCTATTAAGAAATTAATATAATTCTTCAAGTTAGAGGGAGAGGCTACCAATTCATACAAAATAATAGGAGAATCTTTAGATTAAAGTCCATATCTTTAGAATTAAAAGTAATTTATATACTGCTTAAGATTTTATTTATCTTTTAAGTTATGGCCAACATACTATCCCTCCATTCGCTATTGGATAGTAACAAGCTCACCAGACCTAACTTCCATAGCTGGTATCGAAAGTTGAAGATCGTCTTGAAGCACGAGAGGATTCTATACATCTTTACAGATGAGGCACCTAAAGAGCTTGCTGCTAGTATTTCTTGTATTATGAGAGATACTTACATGAAGTGTCTCAATGATCGTGCGACTGTGTATTATGTGATGAGGGTAGCGATGAACGATGAACTTAATCATAAGTTTGAGGATGTGCAGCCAGAGTAGATCATTCAAATTTTGAATGAGTCCTTCGACACTCCTGAGGCTGCAAAGAGATACAAAATCTCTTGCACAGTGTTCAATGTCCGTATGTGAGAGGGGACTTCATTCACTGATCATATATTATACATGATTGAGTAGATTGAATATCTGAACAAACTTGGCTTTTCGTTGCATGAATAGTTTCTGCATATAAGTGTTGGCATGGAAAAAAGAAAAAAATTCTTCTGGCATGGGATTAAGATGTATGTGGTAGCTCATATCACCCTCCATCTTCTGGTTCATATCTCAAAGCATGAGATGTATTTTTTCTAAAATTTTTGGGGAGGAAAAAATTGGAAAAAGGAAGTCTCGTGCGCATGCACAGAAGCGTCGCATCTCTCTGAGATTTGGAGAGTCCTTCTTCTTATCAAATGCTTTCAAAATGGAACAATTTTTGGTGATAATGTTTCACATTTGACAAGCTATTTTTTGATAATTTTTTTCAAATTTTTTTAGACTTATCTAGATGTCAAATGGATGTCATAAGTTCCTCCTCATGCCTACGCACGTGGTGATCAGACTTTGCATGAAAAGATGTGAGAACACATCCATTTGTGATAATTTTTATCCACTCATTATATATTCTGGAATCAAGATTGAATCCTCTATCCACAAATTTTTTAAGATTTTTCTAATTTGAGAAGAGATACAAAAATATCCTTTCTTTGGTCGCACATGCAAAGCAGGGTGCTGATCGACGTATCATTGATAAGAGTCCTTCTATTTGAAGGAACTCTTATCTCTAATAATTAGATCAGATAGGCCTCTTGGATGAGGCACATCCCTCTCTTTTGGCATCTCTCTAGTGGCTATAAATTGGTCGGGGCACTGGGTGTCTGATGAATTCAGAAAGAGTTTCCAATTTGGTCTCCGTTGCTCTCTTTTCTTTCTTACAACTTATCTTAGTTTTAAGACAAGGCTTTGGGATTTAAGATAAAGCCTTATCTGATCCTAACAAGGGTTGTGAGGGTCCTAAAGAAGGAGGATTAGAAGTTTAGAGGAGGTTATGAGAGGGTGGAGTCAGTTTTTTGGAGAAATCTGACCAATATGAGGCTAGTCAAGTTCTAGTGGCTAGAACTCTTGAAGCAAGGTGAAGGAGCACTGTCCTTGGTTCAGTTTTCTTGTGGATCACCATTGGAGGACAGACACTTGAACGTCTTGTAGAAATTGGGATGAGCACTATAGGTATTCTTCTTATCCTAATTTATATTTATTATACTTTGATTATTATAGTCAAAGATTTCTGGGCATTGAGGTTTTCGGTGCATCGGGTATTTTGAATAAAAATTTTAAAAACCTAATCCTTCCACTGAACCACTGGAACCCATCAACTAATTCGTACAAAATAGTAGGAGAACCTTTAGACTAAAGTCTATATCTTTAGAATTAAAAGTAATTCATATACTATTTAGGCTTTTGTTTTTCTTTTCAGTTATGGCCAACATATTATCCCTCCATTCACTATTGGATTGTAACAAGCTCAACGGACCTAACTTTCATAGCTGGTATTAAAAGTTGAAGATCATCTTGAAGCACGAGAGGATCTATATGTCCTTACGGATGAGCCACCTAAAGAGCCTACTGTTAACATTCCTCGTGTTGTGAGAGACACTTACATGAAGTGGCTCAATGACTGTGCGACTGTGTGTTGTGTGATGAGGGTAGCGATGAACGACCAACTTAGTCGTAAGTTCGAGGATGCGTAGCCAAAGGAGATCATTCAAATATTGAATAAGTTCTTCAACACCTCTAAGGATGCAAAGAGATACAAAATCTCCTGCACAATGTTCAATGTCCGTATGTGAGAGGGGGCTTCATTCATCGATTATATATTGTACATGATTGAGTAGATTGAATATCTGAACAAACTTGACTTTTTGTTGTATGAACAATTAGGCAAGGATGCTATTCTTAATCCACTACCAAAATCCTACCCACCTTTTCTTAGTCGTTACAGAATGACAAAGCCTGTAATGAACTACCATGATTTGCTAGGGTTGCTGTAGACTTTTGAGAAGGATCACCAGCTTCAGAAGAAGCTGATGCATGTTGTGGGAGGTTCATCTGCAAGTCATCGATCCTCTAGGAGAGAAAAAAAGAAAGGTACAAAGAACTCACACCGTCGATTCGAAGCAGAGCATAATATCAAAAATCGATAAGAGCCAGATGGAATGCTTCTTCTGTAAGAAGCTGGATCATTGAAAAAAAAATTGCCCTGCTTACATAGCCACCCTTGACCCAAACAGGCCTAAGAATAGGAGAAAGAAGTAAATGATTACTTTGCAAGGTATTTATATGATAATTTCTTGTAATTTCTCTGTTTGTAATACTACTACTTGGGTATTAGATATTAAAATTTTGATTAATATTTATAATTCATTTCAGGGACTATAGATAAGTAGAAAGTTTCGAGAGGGCGAGCGATTCCTGAACGTTGGAGATGGAAGCCTTATTCAAGTTCTGACTTTGAAAACTTTACAGTTTGTCTTCGAGTCCAGTAGTATCATGTTAGATGTTGTCATTATTGTCCTTTTTTTCTGATGAATGTCATCCCTGTAGGTCTTTGAGTCAAACTTGATTTTAAATTTATAATAAAAGATAATTTTTGTGATATCATTATGAATGATACTGTAATTATATGAAGATAATTAAGACATGGCATATGCATAATATCACGGCCCATTGGTGTAATGTACACATCCAGTAAACATCTTAAATTAGATAATGTCAGTGAATCCTACCTTTGGCATTGTAGGCTTGGTCATGTGAACAAGAATAGGATTGACAGGTTAATCAAGGAGCGTGTCCTTGAAATAGATGATTGTGATTCATTACCTACCTATGAATCCTATCTACTTAGTAAGATGACTAAGTCACCTTTTAAGAGAAAAGATGAAGGAGCCAATGATGTCCTAAGTCTAATACATACTGATGTATGTAGACCTATGAACATAAGTGCCAGATAAGGATACTATTACTTCATTATGTTTACAGATGACCTATCAAGGTATGGATATGTCTATCTTATGAAGTATAAATCAGAATCATTTAAAATATTCAAATGATTTCATACTAAAGTAGAGAAATAGACTGAGAAGAGTATTAAGACTCTTCGATTAGATCGAGGAGGTGAATACCTTACCAATAACTTCTTGATATATCTAGAAGAGAATGAGATTCTTTCACAGTGGACCTCTCCTAGAACACCACAACATAATGAGGTGTCAGAAAGGAGGAATCGAACCTTGTTAGACATGGTCTGATCCATGATGGGCTTTGCGAGTCTGCCAATCTCTTTTTGAAAATATACTCTAGAAACTGCCTACTACATTCTACATAAGGTATCAAGCAAGTATGTCGATAAAATTTTGTATAAGATATGGACTGGACGTAAGTCGGTGCTCTCACACCTTAAGATCTGGGGGTGTCCTGCTTATGTCAAGTATTTAAAGACAGATGAGCTTGGACCTAAGTCTAATAAATGATTGTTCATGAGGTACCTAAAAAAAATCAAAGGGTATTACTTCTACATCGTTGCAGTGCAAAAGGTATTTGTGAGCAGCAGACAGTCCTTTTGGAAAAGGAGTTTCTTAAAAAAGGAGCTAATACTTGTAAAATTGAACTTGATGAAGTTCAAGAGGTGGAAGGACCGACACATATAAAATTGGATTTAATTGAAGAATCGAATTTGAAGCCAATAGAGGGCCATTGAAGAGATCTGGTAGAGTACTACATCAGTCGAATAGATACTATGATTTCTTGGTCCAGGATGGTGATCCTATCGAACTTGATGAGAATGATGAGGATCCGATCACCTATATAAAAGCTATGCAAAGGTCCGATTCTCAAAAATAACTTGAGGCCATGAAGTTCGAGATGAAGTCTATGGAGATCAATGGTATATGGACACTAGTTAATCTACCTGAAGGGATAAAACTCATTGGGTGCAAATAGATTTTCAAAAAAAAAAAAGGAGCGGATAGAAAGGTAGAGATCTATAAAACCCGTCTAGTTGCCAAAGGTTATCGTTAGTATTATGGTATTGACTATGGTGAGATGTTCTCTCCTGTGACAATACTTAAGTCCATCTTGATTATGCTTGCTATAGCTGCACACTTAGATAATGAAATCTGATAAATGGATGTCAAAATCACTTTCCTTAACAAGAATCTGGAAGAAGAGATGCATATGATACAATCTGAAGGATTCACATCCACAGACGAGTCGAGTGTGTGCAAGCTAAATAGGTCTATTTATGAACTTAAGCATACATCTAGGAGTTGGAACATGCATTTTGATAAGGTAATCAAAATATATGGCTTCATTAGAAATGGAGAAGAGCCTTGCATCTACAAGTAGGCTATCAATTCTGTCGTCATCTTTCTTGTACTGTATGTGGATAACATACTATTAGTAGAAAATGACATCCCAGCTTTGCAGAGTGTGAAGCTGTGGTTATCATCATAATTCTCCATGAAGGACTTTGGAGAAGCATCCTACATCTGAGAATGAAGATCTATAGGGATAGATTTAGAAGATTACTTGGATTGTCCCAATCTACGTACATCGATACCATATTGAAGCGATTCAATATGAAAAATTTTAAGAGAAACTATCTTCTGATAGACCACGAAATTACTCTCTCCAAGAAAGATTGTCTGACAACCCTTGAGAAGAGAGAGCGTATGAGTAGAATACCATATGCTTTAGCAACGAGATCTATCATATACAACATGATGTGTATGAGATCAGATGTGGCCTATTCACTAGAGGTGGTGAGTAGGTACTAGTCTGATGCAGGTGAGAACTATTGGAAGGTTGTGAAGGCAATCCTTAAGGATTTGAGAAATACTAAAGACCAATAACTTATCTGTAGAGATACTAATCTAAAACTTGTAGGGTATACTGATTTCAATTTTTAGTCAGATTGTAATGACAGTAGAAACATGTCAGGCTACATATTTACATTGAATGGTGGAGCTGTTTGTTGGAAGAGTTCCAAGAAATATATTATGGCTGATTCTATATGCGAAGTAGAATACAATACTACATCGGATGATGCAAAGGAGGCGGTGTGATTATAAAAATTCATCACTGAGTTGGAAGTTATACCTTCTATTGATGGCCCTATTCTGCTGTGTTGTGATAGCTCTGGTGCCATAGCTCAGACGAAAAAACCAAAGTCATACTAGCGCACCAAGCATATTCTGTGTCACTATCATCTGGTATTAGAGATCGTCAATCGAGATGACGTCGAGCTTCAGAAGATCGACAAAAAAGAGAACCTAGCCAACCCCTTCACTAAAGCTCTCAGAATCAAGAAGTTCAATGGTTTCAAATAGAAGATGGCTATAAGATACTGTCCCGATTGACTTTAGTTCAAGCAGGAGTTGTTGAAAAATATGTCCTAAAATCAATCATATGATAATTGAGTTCTTTCTATATATGAATTATTAATTGATAAATAAAAATTATTTTGACATTATTCATCATAATGTTGTATCATCCTTGTAGAACTCGTATTGTGATGAAGTCCATAGAACTATGTTAGTAAACAATAAAGAGAAAATTTATTATATAGTTTTTAAACATATTCACGATCAAATAATATATCATTATAGGATGATGACATTTATCGAGTAGAGATCGTTGTGTGCCATATAGATTGGTTGTTCTCTTAATCAAAGAGTATGGTGATACTGATATGGCATACAGATGAGAGGTAGGAGCACATCGCCACTGAATAGGTGACTCATCTGTTAAGCGTTCTGCTATCAAGAGCTGCTCATGAAGCATATGGACGTAAGTATCCCTTAGATCTTAGATCACTATGTGACTTACAAGCAACTCACTGTGCTTTAGTGCCGAACTATCTGAATCTATAATGCAGTGATAGAAGGCTATTGGGTACAGTCAAATACTTGCAAAGTCTGTGTGTGGATCAAGATAGGATTGACCCCTTCAAATTATAGAAGCTGATGTATCGCTGTATTTTAATTTAGTAAAATCTTGATCAGGATAATTTATGAGATAGATTTGAAAGGTTGAAATACAATATGGATGAAACACTCTGGGTTGACAGTTAATTTGAGATCATCCTAGAGTATTCAAGATCAAAGGGATGAATTATGTAGTAATCATATGCATAGGTTCTAGAATATTCTTTTATAATAATTTGATCTATCCAGACATCGAGAACCATTGTTAGATAGTAGCTTTGATTAGTATAGGAATCGATTTCTGTGCTATCGCCTTAGTATTTGAACTTATAGAGTCACACACACAAGTCAGATAATGCAAGAAAGTATTTATCAATATTTATATGTTCAATTTGAAAGTATTTAACTTGATTGAATATATAAACTAACTTGATTGAGAATTAAGTTATAGGTCAAATAGGATTGAAGAGTTGATTATGTCCAACTAGCACTACATATGAGATTCAAGTTCAATCTCGGGGATGAACAGTTCTTAATCTATGATCCAAAAAGTCTATGAGAGATTAGATTTAAGTATTAATTAATTTTAGATTAAATCTAAATTAATTAGACTTAATTAAGTTTAAAATTTTTAAATTAGACTTGGTCCTAAAGTCTTAAACAGTTTAGGATTGATAGGCTTTTGAAATTATTTTGAATCAGCTACGAATCAGATTCGATTTCAATCATTTTTGGATGAGATCTTTAAAGTCCTATTTTCACTGAAATTCTCTCACTCCTTGGCCGACCAGCACCTGGTATGGTGCTGGTTGTGGGCTGTCCCACATGGGTGTGGATGTGGTTGCAAAGTAGGCACCATATAAGGCACCAATCCTTTCTCATGTAAGAGTCCTTCTTTGATATGTATGGACTGATTTAAAATATGTTTGAATTAAGAGTCCTATACTTATTAGATCATGAAAATCATCTATAAATAGAGAGAGTTTCTACCTATGGATGCATAAGAGAGAGCATAGAAATCAGATTGAGAGAAAGAGGGAAAGAGGCGTGAGAGCTTGTGGGGCATCCCATCCTTGGTGGGTTGCTCCACCTTGACACCCCCTTCTCCTCTTTGGCATGGGCCCTCCTTTGGACATCCCCCTACTAGTGTGAGGCATCACACTTGGTGTCTCTCTTCCTTCCCTTGGTGGCCTTGCGAAGGTGCATCAATCCAGAGATTCATCCCACTTTCCTGCGTTGTCTGGCATGCGCACGAAGTAGAGAGCCTGCAGTTCCAAGCCTACGTGAAGATTGAATTTAGATTTCGAAGATTTGATCCCTATTCTACTACAATCCTAGTTATCCATGAGAAACAAGTTTGTTTCCTTTCAATCACCCGAAGTGTGTGCCATCTCAAGCCCATTTGGTCTCTGTGGTGCAAGTAGGATTGTTGGCCCATATTCTTTCCCTGATATATTCTCAAGGCCGGCTAATTCTCAAGGTTTGAATAGGCCTATTGGCCCATATACTCATCCTCATGTATTCTCAAAGCCCATTGAGCCCCATGGTGCATGTAGGCCTATACAATTCTCATTGGCTCCCAAGGTGTAAGCATGCCCACTGGCCCTTTTATCTACCCTCATATATTCTCCGAGCCCACTGCCCCAAAGATTCGAGCAAGCTCGTTGGCCCCTATATTTATACTTGTGTGCTCTTAAGGTTCATTGACCCTCAAGATACAAGCAATCTCGCTAGCCCATGTACTTACCCTTGTGCAATCTCAAGATTCATTATTCTTGAGGAACTAGCAGGCCTGCTGGTCCTTATATTCATCCTCATGTGTTCCTAAGGTGTGTTGCCCACCAAGGTGCAAGTAGGCTCACTAGCTTCTGTATTTGCACTAATGTGATGTCAAGGTCTTTTTGTTTTTGAGGTTTGAGTATGCCTACTAGCCCCTATACTCATTCTCGTTTATTCTCAAGGCCCATTGGCCCCTGAGGTCCAAGTAGGCCTACTAACCCTTATCTCAACCTTAGAAAAAATCTCTCTTATCTCTTCAAAATAATACTCTTCTCCGACATAATGAATTATAATTGTAATTGTCTATTGATTGTTCTATGGACTCTTTACCTGCTTCTATCACTTAATGAAATTCTTATGCTATATGCACAGAAGTTATTATAGATTATTCTTCTAGCTCATATTATTATAATCTCTCCATCATGATCTCCTATTCAGCATGACTCGTTAAGACTTTATGATATGGCAATCTCATCTCACATCACTCATTTGATCCTAAGTACTTATGGATTCATCCATTTAAGGCTTATCTTAGCCTTCTGGTCTCTTTCATACGATCACAAAACTTATATCTTTGGCCTAACACGATCTATTAAAGATGACCTAGAGTCAACATTTTGGGCACGGGTGACAAGAGAGGTACGCACAGAAACTTTTACATTTCATTTAAAAAACTATGTGATTATAGCAAGTAAAAGACCAAATCAAACAAATACAATAAAAAAGTGCTTGGGTTGGCCAAGCCCTAGTCGATGACTATGCAAAGGTCACCTGGCTCAAGAGACTATCCTTCACATCAACCTACTTTAATATGGTGGCTCAAAGAAGAGAAAGAGGGAGGTCTAAAGAAGCCTACTGCTTAGGGCTTGATGGCTTCTTATCCTTTCCATTGTTACTTTGTATCTCCTTGTTCTCTCTATCATTGCTTCACACCTTGGATTCATTTTTTCCTTCCTAAGATCAAATCAAACCACTAAAATCCACCAAAAGAAGAACCTCAATACTTGACTCTAGCATTCATCAAAGCCCTTTACAAAAGCCTCCACAATGATTAGGGCAACCCATGCATGATAGCTCCTCAATTTTTTAAATTACTCTATTGCTTGGAGAGTCTTTCTCTCTACTTGGATGACCTAAAACAAAGTGACCTTTTAGCTCCTACTTAGCAATGTTTGCCTGGAGCATTGTTGTTTAGATTTGGTCCTTCTCAATCACAAGCCCCCTTTTGAGGGACCCAACTTTGGCTTCTGTCTCAATAGCTTTCTTCTTCTAGCCTCTTGTAAAGCTAGTCAATGTGTCTTCACCTGATTCTGAAGGAATCATTCTCTTGGAGAATTCATCTTGCAAGGCAAAAAAGAAAGATGGGGTCAGCTAGGAACCTATCCACTTGGAAGGAAAAAAGGGGAAAAGGAGCCATGGAACCACTACCAATGTTTGTTCTGGAAGCAAATAGAGAGATTGGCTCTATGGAGATCTCCTTTAAGGCTGCAAAAAGAATGCTTGAAACCTCCTCACATGTGGCAAGCTGGTAGGACATCCATCCTTTCTTATGAAGCCTTGAATGTCCAAGATTGATTTAATTAGTCATTACTCAACCTAGATTGATAGGCATGTGTTGCACTCCTACTGCACCACATGGTCAATAATGCCTTGTAGAATAGAACATCCGAACTCAACATATAATACAACACTACTCAGAAGTTACGGTTCTCTTTAAAGTAGCATAGAGTTTGACAAAGTGGTTACATCACCCAAATAGTGAGGGTTATCTTAGACTCAGAAGTGGGGGCAAATGTTGTGGCAACTAATAGCCGATGTGATGTGGCATGTAAGGATTCATCCAACACATATCCTATACCATAGTCTCCACACATCCGAGGTTCCCTTGGGGCATCTTAGCCTGATCTCCAAGTAGAGGAGAATCATCTGACCCTCAAGGTCAATCTCCTCCCAGCTTGGTTCCATAACCTTGACTATTGACCCATGCTGAGTAGAGCCTTCCCAAAGGAGTAATTTAGTTTCAACCACCTCAAAGACAAACTCGATCTCACCATGTGCAAGGTTACTACAAAACATGTCCATGGTTGTTATGCTATGTCATCAATCCATTATAGCACAACCTCAAGTTTGTTGGGATGTGATTTTAAAAGATTTAAACTCTAGCTATAAATAGATCCTAATGATTCTCCAAAGAAGATAACAATAATAATGAAAAGTATATACCTATTGTTAGATGTATGCCCTAGAAGCTAATATGGCAAACATATTATAATAATTTTAGGACATATTTTTGTACTTAAATAATTGATTTATCAATAAAGTAGATAATTTTTATCTATCTTATATTATGTGTCCGAGAATCATCCAAAAAATTAATAATTTAAAAATACATATTCTAAAAAGTTTAGATTTGAGATATGTATAATTAATTTTTAAATTACTTCTGATCGATGGATCATCATAGGGATGGTGATTGATCCGATTAGATCGATGCATGAATCACTTCTTTTAGGATAGATGAGTCTCAAATTTATAGTGTAGAGATACTGAGCAAGAGTGTGGCTAGTTATTGGAGAACATCGGGACTAAGTGTGATCATATGAGAGATCATATAGATGTCTGCTCACTCGTCAGTGATCATCTCGATGCTGTAGTGGTGTAAGTAGTTTCTTGACCTACGGTGCCTCGACTGCTCATAGCAAAGTTGTTATAGTTTGACTATACTTAAACATGATCTCCTAACCATTTAGGTCCTTATAAAATATGTTGGCTATAGTAAATTTATTGTAGGAGTAGTCTACGTACTTATAAGGAATCTATCGACCTTAGTAGATAAGGAGTAGTCCTATGAAATTTGAGAAGTCGAGTCTATAAGTCTATGGTCATAGTAAGGTGATCAATGAAAAGAAGTTTCTATGAGTATCATACTTGAATTTGAGCTAATCTAATCTTTCATATGATAGATGTTGGAGTTTGATGAGTTTTCATGACCTTCATCTTGTCGGAACTCATGATAGAGGAACTGAATCACATGATAACTATACTTAGGAGTTTTATTTTTTATTCTGTTGGATTGTCACTACATATTACTGGACATCACCAGTAGCTTGTGAGAACTCACTAGAATCATTTTGAATCGATGATCTTTATAGAATGTGAGTTAGAATTATTCTAATCTTTCGAAAGGTATTTTGATAATGCTATGATAGAGATCATGGTATGTCTCACTATCAGACAGAACAAGAATCTATGGGGTCACATATAAAAGAGATTCTTGACTGATCAGATGGTTGTATTATGATTATGAATTATAATAGAATTTGATTATCAATATGATTGATCATGTAAAAGTTATAATTAACTAATTCACTAAGTATTTGTGAATTGTAGGAGGATCAATTAGCAATTGAATTACTGTTTGCTCAATTTGATTAAGCTATGAGATTTAAATCAGAACTAATTTAATTTAATTTAATTTAATTTAGATTTGATTAGATCAAGCCTAATTGAATTATGAGATAACCCAGTTATATAAGGAGATCAATTCCTAGTTTGACTAGAACTTAATTCAATCAATTTCTAATTAGATTAGGATTTAATTTAGATTTAATTAAATTATTAATTAGACTAAGAATTAACTTATTTTGGATGCAACCTAATTCTAATTTAGCAAGGATTAAATTAAATTTAAATCATATTTAAATCAGCACATAAAGGAATCCTAGTTGGACTAGGATTCTATCTCCATGCACCTCACATGTCCACGCCCATAGGAATACCACATCCCCATGGTTTTTGTGCATCCAAAACATCACACCAAGTCTTCCACATATCCTCTCTTACTCTCTTTTCAGATGTGGTTTGATTTGGTATTAAGTCAATTTGGTTATGAATCAAAATAGGAGTCCTAGTTGGATAAGGTGTTTGACCTTGTCAAAACCTAAACCCTATCCAACTCATGGACATCATCTATAAATAAGGGAGCTTTGGGATGTTAAAATTAGATTAGAAAACCTTCCTTAGTGCATGAGCTTGGGCATGGGTTTCTTTTAGGCATTGGATTTTAGAGAGACAAGAGAAGGAAAAAGAGAAAGGGTTCTGATAGCTTCTTCTTCCTCATCTTCTTCCTCCTAGTCTTCTTCTTCTTTGAGATAGTCTTAGAGATTGAAAAGGATCTTGTTCAACCATCAAGGAAGTAATCTCTGCAAGAGAGGTAGCACCCTAGAGAGATCAAAGAGCCTCCGATCAGATTAGGCCTTATGTGGATATCCATAGAGGCCAGGCATGTGCGCGACTACACCAGAACCTAAGACATCCTCAGATTTGGATCTAAAGAAAGAGTTCAATGATTTAGATATGTGATTCAATCATAAAATTATTTTTTTTCTTTGAAATTAGATACTTTTAATATGATTTATCATCATATGAAATAGATCTATAGGTATTTTAATTAGATCTATGTATGTGTAGGATTAAATCTGATTTAAACTAGTCTTCTATTGCTTGTTTTCAAAATTATTTTGAAATCTGTATGTAAAAGATTTAAAATTCAATAGTGATATCAGAGCCATGATTTCATATACATAAAAATAAGATGAGATCTAATTTTTAGTCAGATCTAAAATTAATAAGATTAATGATCTGACATTGGTATGTAATGTTGTAAAGGTTGCTTCATATTGATGCTAGATCCTTTTGAAAAGTATTTTCAAAATTTAGATCCATTTTCATTGATCTAAAAAATTATTTTAGATCTGACTTTTATTAATGTATGAGATATATGAGTAGTGATATAGATCTAAAAATTAGTTTTAGACCTAAAGTTATCATATATGAATGAATGCTGAAATTTGAAAACTAGTTTCCATATTCTATCATGTTTAGATCTTAAATTTAGAATTTAGATCTAAAATCTGAAAGTTGTTTTGAGATCACAATATATTAAATCATTCATGTAATTCAATTTTGAAATTTAGATTTTAAATCTGAATTTTATGTTAATAAGATTAACAATTGGTCATGGCTAAATCAAAATTTGGTCAAGTTTTGATTACACCTAGGATAATTGATTTAAACTTAATGGAACCCAATTAGTTTGAGCTATTGATCAAATCCATTCAAGAGTTGATTAGGATTAGATCAAGAATATTCATGATCAAGTCAATAGTTGTAGTTGATCGGGTCGATTGAAACCTAAATGTTAAATCGATTGATCTAAGGAACTAATTCGGCTCAATGGCTCAAGCCTTAATCACCTAAGCTAACCTATTTGAAATCAATTGATCAATTGGTGTCTAAGATAAGTGCTAGATGGTGGTTACTTAATTAGGATCCTGAAATGTTCAAGGGAAAGCCTCCCACTCATCTTCACTTACCTGCAATTTGATAGATTGTGTCTTAAATTAGGTTGCTTGGTAATTTAGTTTAGTCTATACCAATAGGATTAGTTATGATGATGACTAATTAGATGATATCTAAATTAAAATCTTCTTGCATACATATTAAGTCTAGTGATCTTCTATCATCATAGATATGTGGGCATGTGATTGGTGCTGATTGTTCTTCACTGGTTACAGTGATTTAATTGCACCAGAAATATGCAACCATTTTATAGCAATAGATGTTCTAGGATAAAAATGAGGTTGGATCCAATATCTAGTAGGTAAGGGACCCAATGACGTCTTTGCCCTGCTTGTAAATAGTGGATTTGACTTAACTAAGGAGTGTAGTCAATTTCTATCAGGTGAGCCTACATAACTTAGAGCTGAATCACTATATCATGTTTGGAGAAGCATTGGACAAGAGTTGTCCACTCATCGGTGTAACGTATTAATCAATATCTATTAGGTGAGGTGCACGTATATTGGTGGAACTGCAGTACCCACTAGAAATTTTTGTCGCATTAGGATTTTTATTTCTTCATCCAAAGAGTGTAAGAGATCTGAGAAAATAGTGAGTGCCTATTTATTTCTTAAAGTCTCTAGAACAAATATCAAATTAAGTATAAATATCTAACTAGAATCTTTACTCTTTGTAGTTTAATTATGTCAATTTCAAATCTTTTAACCCATATCCTAGAGTCTAATCGTTTGATCGAAATCAATTTTAAGGACTAGCTCAAAAATCTCAAGATAGTCTTGACATCAAAAAAGTTATGGTATATTCTCAACCAGGACCCTCCCCCTCCTTTGCCAAACCATTCTAGTGCTGAATAGAGAGCTGCACTGGATAAATAGATGGATGATGATAATCAGGTCAAGTGCTATATACTAACTTCTATGTCAAATGAGTTACAAAGCCAGCATGAGCACATGCCAATTGCAAGGGTTTTGATCACTCACCTACAAGAGTTGTATGGAGAGCAGAGCCGATCAACATATTTTAAAATTTCAAAAAGGCTCTTCAACTCCAAGATGCAAGAGGGACAGTTGGTCTATGAGTATTATCTAACAATGATCAAGGATCTAGAGGAGCTTGAGAAGCTCAACCTTATGATGCAGAAGGAATTATAATTTAATCTGATCTTGCAATTTTTGATTAGTCTATATGAATAATTTATAGTAAATTACCATATGAATAAGTTAGACTGCACCCTATCCAAACTTGTTAATATGTGGTTACTACAGAGAGGACTTTGAAGAGTTCAAAGGGCTCCATTCTTGCTATGGAGCACGTATCTTCTTTCAAAAAGAAGTCTTCAGGGAAGAAGAAGAACAAGTCTGTGAAGAAGCAAAAGAAAAAGAAAAAGCCAAAGAAGAACACTCCGAAGAAGGCTACAAATAAAGAAAAATATTTCCACTATTAGAAAGATGGCCACTGGAAGAGGAACTATTCGTTGTACCTAAAAAGCCTAAAGACCAAGAAGGAAGACAAATCTTTCAAAGGTATGTCTAGAATACTCATTATTGAATCTAACCTTATGATTTTCTCTACTTTTAGTTAGATATTAGACTCTGATTTAAGTGCTCATATATGTACTTCTATGTAGGGTCTAGTGAAAAGTAGAGGATTGAGGCATGGTGAGATGATCCTTAAGGTCGGTAATGGAGCAACAATTATTGTAGAAACCATTGGTACCTATTCTCTTCGATTATCATCTAGTTTTATATTAGTTTTGAAAGACTATTATTATGTATCTGTAGCTAGCTGGAAATTGATTTTCATTTCTGTACTAGCATAAGAAGATTCTATTTTTAATTTCAATAAAGTCTTCTGTTTGATTTATTTGAGAAATAAATGGATTGCATATTATCTGTTAATTAACAGTTTTTATCACCTGCATATTGATGCATGTATGAATATAAATGAGAAAATAGTCGATAATGCTATAGGTCATAAATGATCTAAAAAAGATGTTAATCATAAGTATATGTGGCACCTTAAGTTGGATATATTGGAGAAGACAGGATAAATAAACTAAAAAGAGATGGTCTTATAGACTCATTTAACTCTAAGTCATATTTAGTTTGTGAATCCTATCTTTAAAGAGAGATAGTCAAGTTATCCTTTTAGGATATGGAGAAAGGGCCACTGAGATACTTGTCCTATTACACACTGACATGTGTGGCCCATTTGATATGCAGGCTAGAGATGGTTACAACTACTTCATTATGTTTACTGATGATCTCGCATAATATGGGTATATGTTTCTTATGAGATATAAGTCTGAGGCTTTTAAAAAGTTTAAGGAGTTCAAAAATGAAGTGGAAAAGCAAACAGAAAAACTCCTTAACATTCTTCAATCAAATCAAGGAGAGAAATACCTTAATGGAAAAGTTCTGACTTATCTCAAGAAAAATGACAGTCTCACAGTAGGCTCCTCCTAATATAGCTCAACTCAATAGGATATCCAAAAGGAGGAATAGGACCCTATTGGATATGATCTGATCTATGATGAGCTTCACTGACTTATCCTTAAATCTTTGGGGACACATCCTACTAACCACAATTTATCTATTAAATAAGGTTCCCTCTAAATCCATTTCTACCACACTATATGAGATATGACATGGTAAGAAATTGAATTTGGATCACCTAAAGATTTGGAGATGTCCAGCCTATGTCAAAAGATAAATGACAAGTTAGAGGCTAAGTCAATGAAAGATCACTTCATAAGGTGTCGTAAGAAATCAATAGGATATTATTTTTACTTTCTAGAAGATCTTAATATGATTATAAGTCGACACATCAAATTTTTTAAAAGTAGTTTATCTAGGATGATGAAAATGAGAGGTTAATTTAGCTTGAAGAGAAAGTCTCTGAAGAGTAACAAGCTGTAGAACCCATCGAACCCACTAACAATGAGCTAGTAGTTCCACCTCCACCTCATAAATCAAGTAGGATCTCCTATCCTTCTGAAAGATACTTAGACAAGGTTACCGAAGATGTAGAGAAAATATTTCTTGTTGGAGATAAAGGTCATGGAGATAATTTCAAAATCTATAATAAGGTAATGTCAGACATCGACTTCGAGAAATGATTGAGTGCTATGAAGTCAGAAATTGACTCAATGTATTTGACCAAGTATGGACCTTAGTATGTCTACTTGAGGGTATAGTACCCATTGGGTGTAAATAGATCTACAAAAAAAAAATAGATGCAGATGGTAAGGTAGAAACCTATAAAGCTAGGCTCGTGGTGAAAGATTATAATCAATATGAAGACATTGACTATCAGGATACCTTTTCGTCTGTGGCTATATTTAAATCCATCCATACACTACTTGCCATTGTAACCTTTTATGATTATGAGATATGGTAGATGGACATAAAAAACTATGTTCCTAAAAGTATATCTTAACAAAGATATCTATATGGAGCAGCCTTTGAGTTTCACTTCTAGTGATGGAGATCACAAAGTCTGCAAGCTACAAAGATCCATTTATGGATTGAAGCAAACTTCTCAGAGTTGGAACACTCATTTTAGTGATACGATCAAATCATTTGATTTCATCAAAAATGACAAGAAACCTTGTGTATACAAGAAAGTCAATGGGAGTGCTGTCATATTTTTTATACCATACCTGGATGACATCCTCCTTATTGGGAATGACATTCCTATGCTGAGCTCGATCAAAAGATGGTTATCTAAGCAATTATCTATGAAAGACCTAGGAGAAGCATCTTATATTCTGGGAATAAAGATCTGTAGAGATGGATCTAGAAGAATGCTTGGCCTGTCATAAAAAAATACATAGAGGAAGTGTTGAAGAGGTTCAGCATGGAGAACTCTAAAAGGAAACTCCTACCCCTTAGGTATGGCATTACTCTTTCTAAGAAGATGTGTTCAAGCACACTTGAGAAGATTGAGCACATGAGTAGGATCCCTTATATTTTGACTATAGAGAGTCTCATGTATGCTATGCAATGTACTCAGCCTGATATTGTCCTTACTATGGATGTCACGAGTAGGTATCAGTCGAATCTAGGAGAAAAATACTGGATAGGTGTGAAGAATATCCTTAAATATTTGAGAAGAACTAAAGATTTATTCTTGATCTTTGATGGAGGATCAGAGTTACAGGTTGAGGGATACACTGATTCAGACTTTACATCTGATCTTGATGATAGAAAGTCTACATCAGGGAGTGTGTTCGTTTGCAATGGTGGTGCCACTACCTGGAAGAATTTCAAGCAACCTATCATTGCGGACTCAATAATGAAAGCTGAATATGTCATTGCCTCAGATGCTGCAAAGGAAGCCTTCTAGTATAAGAAGTTTATCGCAAAATTTGAAATAATGACATCAGATGCCATCACGTTGTACTGCGATAACAATGGCATCATAGCACTTGCTAAGGAGCTTAGGTCTCATTAGAAGTCCAAACACATCGAGCGGTGGTATCATATAATACGTGACTATCTCGAGAAGAAATATATCGAGATATAAAGAGTAGACTCTATGGACAATATGGCAGACCCATTGACAAAGCAGTTAAGCCAGTCAAAAACTGAAGTCCATCTTAAGAAGATGGGACTGAAGTTAGTGATCAATTGATTTTTGGTCATATGAGAGATTGTTAGATGTATGCCTTAAAAGCCAATACAGTAGATACATTGTAACAATTTTAGGATATATTTTTATACATAAACAATTGATTTACCAATAAAGTGAGTAATTTTTATCCATTCTTATGTTATATGTCTAAGAATCATCTAAGAAATTAATAATTTAAAGATACATATTCTAAAGAGCTTAGATTGAGATATGTATAATTAATTTTTAAATTATTTCTAATTGATAGATCGTCATGGAAACACTGATAGATCCGATTAGATCGGTGCATGGATCCTTCCTTCGGGGTAGATGAGTCTTGAGTTTACAGCATAAAGACACTGAGCGAGAGTGTGGATGGTTATTGAAGAATATCGATACTGAGTGTGACCATATGAGAGATCACATGGATGTCTACTCACTCATTAGTGATCATCTCGATGCTGTAGTGGTGTAAGTAGTTTTTTAACTTATGGTGGCTCGATTGCTCATAGAGAGGTTGCTGTAGTTTTACTATATATAAACATGGTCTCCTAGCTATTTGGGTCCTTGTAGTGTATGTTGGCTATAGTAGATTCATTATAGAAGTAGGATGTGTACTTATAAGGGATCTATCAATCTTAGTAAATAAAAAGTAGTCCTATAGAATTTGAGAATTCGAGTCTATATGTCTATGGCCATAGCAAGATGATTAATGAAAACGAGTTTCTATGAGTATCATATTTGGACTTGAGTTAATCTAATCTTTCATATGATAGATATTGAGGTTTGATGAGTCTCAATGACCTCCGTCTTGTGAAAACTCATGATAGAGGAACTGAATCACATGGTAACTATACCTAGAAGTTTTATTTTTCATTCTGCTGAATTGCCACCACATACTGCTAAGCATCACTAGTGGATGTGAGAACTCACTACGATCATTCTAGATCAGTAATCCTTATGGGGTGTAAGTTAGAATTGTTCTAACCAATCGAAAGATATTTCGATAATACTATAATGAAGATTATGGTATGTCTCACTATCAGATAGAATGAAAATTTATTAGATCATACACAAAAGAGATTCTTGATTAATTATATGGTTGAGTTATGATTATAAATCGTAATAGAATTTGATTATCAATATGATTGATGATGCAAAAGTTGCAATTACCTAATTCGCTTAGTGTTAGTGAATTGTAAGAAAATCAATTAGCAATTAGATTACTATTTTCTCAATTTGATTGAGCTATGGGGTTCAAATCATATCTAATTAAATTAGATTTAATTTGATTTGGTTTGGATTTGATTAGATCAGGCCTAATTGGATTATGAGATAACCCAATTACATAAAGAGATTAATTTCTAGTTTGACTAGAACTTGATTCAATCAATTTTTAAATTAGATTAGGATTCAATTCAGATTTAATTAAATTTCTAATTGGACTAAGAATTATTTTATTTTGGATGCAACCTAATCCTAATTTGGTTAGGATTAAATCATATTTAAATCAATACTTAAAGAAATCCTAGTTGGACTTGGATTCTATCTCCATGCACCCCACATGTCCATGCCTATAGGAATACTGCATCCCCATGGGTTTTGCACATCCAAAATATCACACCAAGCCTTCCACATGTCCTCCTTTACTCTCTTTTTAGATTTGGTTTGATTTGGAATTAAATTAATTGATTATGAATCAAAATAGGAGTCTCAGTTTGATAAGATGTTTGACCTTGTCAAAACCTAAACCCTATCTAACTCATGGACACTATCTATGAATAAGGGGGCTTTGGGATGTGGAAATTAGATAAGAAAACCTTCCTTGGGCTGTGAGCTTGGGCATGGGTCCACCTCTTGGGCGTTGGGTTTTGGAGAGAAGAGAGAAAGGAAAAGAAAAAGGGTTCTCGTAGCTTCTTCCTAATCTTCTTCCTCCTAGTCTTCTTCTTCTTTGAGATAGTCTTAGAGATTGAAAAAGATCCTTTTCAACCATCAAGAAAGTAATCTCTACCAAGGAGCTAGCTTCTCGAGGAGATCAAAGAGTCTTCGATTAAATCAGGCCTCGTGTGGATATCCGTAGAGGTCGAACATATACGTGGCTATACTAGGACCTGAGATATCTTCAGATCTAGATCTGAAAAAGGAGTTCAGTGATTCAGGTATATGATTTGATCATAAAATTATTTTTATTTCTTGAAATCAGATACTCTTAATCTTATTTATCATCATATAAACTAGATCCATAGGTATTTGAATTAGATCTATACAAGCGTAGGAATAAATCTATTTTAATCTAGTCTTCTGTTACCTATTTTCAAAATTATTTGGAAATCTGTCTGCAAAATACCTAAAATCCAACATAACAATGAATAGTAATATTAACTTTGGGGAGTCTCTGTATCTCTATTACATGCTTCTTTTCTTTCTCCTTCATTTTCCATCCATAAAACCTTTATCAACTTAGGTACTAGAGGGTGTGGTAGGAGCCCATCTAGCAAGCTGTCATCCTTGATCTATTGCTTTATAGGTCCATGGGGGTGATCCACATTAGCATCCCAAGATCGATAGAAACTATTACTAATAATATTATCACTACTATATGTCTTTTTACATATAACATAAGCTCCTCTTGGTTGCATCCTCATGTGTTAGTTCAAATAGATATTTGTCACTATTTTAAGAATACCCTTATTTTTTACAAAGCTTTCATCACTGTCTAGGGATGGGTACACCAAAAAGCTTGTTTTATAAATCAATAGTATGATGGGTATTTTGGTGTATAAATATACCACTAGTATTAATGCAACTGAAAAGAGAGTAATCAAAGAGAGTATATAAGCGTAATATAGATACATATATCTTGACTTTCAAGAACTTTCACCACCATCATACTGCTATTCAAGAAAGATGGATAGGGATAGATTGTAGCCTGTGTATGATAGGAGAATTCCAAGTTAGTAATATTAAGATATTGAAAAGTAAAGGGCAAGATAAAGTAAAGTTAAGATAAAATAAAATTTATTGATACAGATATTGAAGTTTTTTCTACATTGAGTAAAATTTTATTTATTTATACTAAATGATAAATTGTAAGTAACTACCCACCCATTACGATGGTTGCTATCCATGTCCAGTCTTCACTATCTCTAATGGTTTTGTTAACTAATGTCAGTTGTCCTCATACTACTCACATTCATTAGAACAATCAAACCTCATATCTCCCATCAAATCAATTATCATATTTTATCGGATAAAACTCATATTGTATCTCCATTAGACATACTTCATATTAGTGCACTCTCAGTCATTGTTTCATATTTATCCTAGAGGGTGATGCCCTTTGATATGGCTTAAAATCATCCTACCTATCACTAATGGACACATGGCAAGCAATTTCAAATAGATTTAAATTCTATGCGGTTATAGCTCTACTACTATGGGGATCTAGATGATGAAGGAGGTTATGGCAAATTTGAATTTCTAGTTTGATCTATATAATGATAAAGGTTATGGTTATTTCTTGATTTTCACCTTCCAATCATAATAGATCTATGCTCCCATGCCTATATAAATAAGCTTGAAAAACCTCCAAAAAAAAAAAAAAGAAACTCTTATTACTCAAAGCTCTTATGGTGAGAGGTTCTCAAGCTTTTATCTATCATTTTGCTCTTCTTTCTTCTAGGTCAGCATGTCTATGAGGTGGTGAGACCAAGGTTCCGAGATCATGGTGAAGGTCAAGATTGAGGTGAAGGCCTAGGTCGACATGAAGACAAAGCCAAACTAAATACCTAGGCTGAGGTGAAGACCAAGCAAACTGAATGCCAAGGCTGAGGTGAAGGGCTAGACTGAGATGAAGATTGAGATGAAGCAAAAGAGCAGGCCAAGATAAGGGTTGAGACCCAAGTGAAGGCGAAGACTGAGATAAGGCCAAAGTGAAGGCTAAGGCTAAGGTGAAGACCAAGCCAAAGGCCAAGATGAGAAGTCCAAGGCTAAGCTCTCAAAAGCCAAACTTTTAAAAGCCAAATTCTCAAAGGATGAACTCCTTAAGCCCAAGCAACTAATTCAAAGGCCAAGGTGAGAAGTCCAAGGCTAAACTCCCAAGGCTGAACTCCCAAGGTAGAACTTCTAAAACTAATCTGAGAAGGCCGAGATGAAATGATAGATTTGAGAAGGCCGAGGTGAAAGGACCACACTAAGAAGGATCAGATAAAACAACAAATCTGAGAAGGTCGAGGTAAAATTACTGACTTGAGAAGGTCGCTTGAAAGGAGCGAGGTGAAACAACCAATCTAAGAAGACAGAGATGAAGCAACTGATTTGAGAAGGTCGAGATAGAGTGACTGACCTAAGAAGGCTAAGATAAAATGATAGACCTGTTAGATGTGTGCCCTAGATGCCAGATTGGCTGACACATTCCTGTACAAATCTAAAGGTAAATTTATAATTTTGACTATAAATCAATAAATGGGTTATTCTTCTATCACATTGTGTACATTGTGTCAGTGATACTTCCTTTGAGTTAGTAGAAATGTCAATTCATATTTTCAAGAGTTGAAAATTTAAGGCATGAATTTACATAACTAACTCATAAACAGCTCCTGACCATAGGATCATCACGAGGATGGTGATCGATCCGAAAGGTTGGTGTACGATCGCTTCCTTAGGGTAGATGTGTCTTGAGTCTATAGTGTGGAGACATCGAAGCGAGAGTACAGGTATTCATTGAGAATGAGAGTACTGAGCGTGACCACCTTGAGCAGTCATAAGGAAGTCTACCTTCTCATCGATGACTAGCTCGATGCTGCAATTGTGTGTCTAGTTCTTTGACCTGAGGTGCATCGACAGTTCACTTTGAGTGTGTTATAGTTTGACTACATCATAACTCGATCTCCTAGCCATTCAGAACCCTGAGCTGTATGTTGGCTACAGCATATTCATTGTAGGAACCAGATCGCACCAAGATGGGATCTATCAACCTCGGTAGATGAGAGGAGTAGTCCTATGATGATCAAAAGATCAAGTCCTTAAGTCTATGACCATGGCAAAGTGAAATAATGGAAAAGAATTTTTCATTGGAGTTTCACATCAGACTCAGATCGATCGATTGATTCATATGACTGATGTTGGGTTTGACGAGTTCATCTTAACCCTAATTCAGTCGGGACTCATGATAGAGGAACTCAATCACATAGGTAGCTGCACCGAGAGGTTCATCTTCAGTTCTGATGGGTTGCCACCATATATTGCTAGGTATCACTGATAGATTTTGAGAGCATTAGAATGATCTTGATGATCAATCATTCTAATTGTATGAATCAGAAGAGTTCTGATCCATCGAAAGGAGTTTCGATGATGTCGATGATGAGATCATGACATGTCCCATTACCATATAGAATTGAACCTAACTGGGTCATACTAACAAGGGTTAGAATTTGGATGTCATCAATTGGGCTAACCCAATTGATTTGGATTAGATCCAATTAGGTTCAAGAAAATCGTGCTAGCACTTGATTGAGTCTAACTTTCTCTTCGTGTAATCTTTTTTATCTCGACTGAGCCAAATGTGATTTGACTCACCCAAAGAACCTTGAGAAGGTTTCTCTCAGTCTAAATGAAGCTTGTCCAGCTCAGAAAAGTCTTATCTTAATTCATGAGATGAATTTAAGACAACACCTGCTAATTCCTGTCACCTACCATTTTCATTTTAGGACATCTGTCAAATGTTGACATATGGGTCTTAAACTGAAGGCCACTTGGCAAGAGCTTATTGAAAGACTTTTGTGGGGTATCCACATGCTAAATCCATATTGAATTGGGTGCCATAATTAGATTATGGAGTGAGCCCAATTGGATTAAAGTGGGCGCCCCAAGTGGATAAGGATGGAAGAGTCTTGATCAACATGGACTCTTGGGCACCATCTCTCTTGTGCTTATCCATTGTTGGCACCAACATAAAAGAGAGGGTGGGGGTTCTTATCTGATATGATCAGATGACATCACTCCATCAATCAAAATTTTTTTGGATTAAATAGAATTTTTTGATTGATCGAATGATGTGGCACTGCACAGCATACAGGGTCTATAAAAACCCTATCTGCACCTAGGGTTTTAAGTTTTTATGAAAAACCATCAAAGCTTCCACCCCCTTCCTCTTCTCCACATCCCATCTAAAGTTCTCCCTCCCCTCTTCACGTCCAAAGAGTTGGACATGCATCTGGCAAAGGTCCAAGGCATGGTGATGCCTTGAACAGGAAGGCTGCAGGACTTCTTCGATAGGCTACTGCTCCAACTTCAGGAAGACTTTTGAAGATCTTCCTAATCAGATTTAATTCTAATTTTTGGAGTAAAAATTTATGAAGAGAAGATGATCTAGATTTTGCTCAAGTAGATATTGGTAGGGGCCAGACGATTGCGTGGCTAAATCAGAACCTCAGGATTGCTGCGATCATCTACAGGGTAATCAGATTACCCTTGAAGTATTACTTGTTTCCTCATCCCTTTTAGATTTATTTTAGACTTAATATCCAATATGAAGATTAGATATAGAGACTTATATCTAAAATAAATATAGGATAAAATTTTTACAAAGTTATTCCATCCCAGATTTGATGAAATCTGGAAGATTCTACAAGGAAAAAGGCAATTTTTCCTTCAACTAGTATTTGAGCCAGGTTCATGGCTCAGTTTCAGATCTAATTTAGATCTAATTTTAATTTTTAATTTATCTAATATTAAAATATTTTAGAAATCACATCAGATATGATAGGATCTAAAATCAAAATATTTTAAATTAAATCTAATAAGATCTAACATGCATGAGATGCATGACTAGACTAGGATTAGTTGAATCCATAAATAGTCTTGTAAGTTTATATTTTAATGTGATCAAAATATGAATTAGATCTAATTTATTCTTTATTTTTTTGATATTATAAATATTATAATTAGATCAAAAAATAAAAAATAAAATTTTAATTATTCCATAAAATTGATCTATTGCATGCTTAGACTAGTTATAGAATTATTCTAGTAACTTGTCTAGAATAGTTTTTATTTTGAATAGTTTAACTTAAATTCTATTTTTTAGATATTACATATGATGTATTAAATCTGAAAGCATGTTAATTAGATCAATTTTTGATACATGAGATGTATGCAAAGCATGTATTAGTTAGATCTTAAATTATATATGTGATATGTAAATTTAGATCTAACTAGTTTTGTAGTGAAATTTATATTTCTGATTAAGGTGTTCCTCATGGCCGTCTGGTCATAAGAATAAAGTAAGATTTAAAGGCCCTCTCTTTCCATTCAATAGGGTGTTCTTATGACGTGTAGGGGTGCTGCACGTTCATCCTTAATCAGAAATCAAAATTTACTTTTCTGCAAAATTCTAGATCCTGAAACTCTAAGATTTATTTTACATATTTTACTTATGAACCCAAACTTAATTAATATATTAAGTTTATAAAATTAAGTTAGGTCTAAAATTGAGAATTTTAGATCTAAGATATTTTCATAAAATTGGGTTCGGACTTGGGTAGCTCAATTAGGTCTAGCGGTTGATCAAACCGAATCAAGAGTTGGTTAGGTAGGATCATGAAAGCTAATAATTGACCAGCCTAATAGGATTAAGTCTGGGTCAAGGTCGAATCATATTTAGATGTGACTCGATCAAGTTAAGACCTAATTTGGCTCAGAGGTTAAAGCCTGGATTGTAGGCTAATCCAATTAGTTCTGGTTCGATAATTTGGTGTCTAAGGTATGTTGGGTAGATGCGACCGACTGATTTTTAATTGGGAGCTACTCGACTCGAATACACTCTTGTCAAGTTAATGGCATATCCCTTCCACCGGTCTCACTTATCTGGCCATATGTGTCGACCCAATTTTAATTAGAGATGGCTAACAATTCGAGCTAACCCATGCCACTAGGTTAGTCATAATTGTTATGACTATGTCAAGTCAAGTTTAAAGAGACCTAAATCAAATCTCTCTAAGAAAATATTAAGTCTAGGTCTTCTACCATTGTGGATGTGTGGGCCCTTCCTGGGGTTGATTGTTCTCGGCTGGATACAGTGACTCAGTTGCACCGGAAAGATGCAACCATATCCATTAGGCATTGGATGCTACAAATTAGAGGATGGATTGGGCTCAATATTTTGGATACGGTGAGGGACCCAATCAGGAATCTAGTTCATGCAAATGGTGGGTTTGACTTAACTAAGGATTGGAGCAATATCCTGGACACGATGAGCTTCATGAATTAGAGATCAAGTTTTGGGTGCACCATGATTAGAGAATCATTGGACAAGAGTTATCCACTCATCGGTTGACCCATCACCAATAACTGTTAGGTGAGGTGATGAGCCAGTCGGTGAGACCGCACCACCCACTAGAAATCACTGATCATGGAGATTTTCATATCTCTACCAAGAGAGTGTAGGGATCTGAGAAAATAGTGGGAGCCTAATTTGTTTAAAAATAAAACTCCTAAATAAATTAGTTAAGTCTGACTACAAAATCTAACCAGAAACTTTTGACTCTCTATAGGAAATATGTCTGCGTCCAAACCCCTGACCAAAATACTAGACACCCACAGATTGACTGGACCCAATTTCAAGGACTGGTTAAGGAACTACAAAATTATTTTGGGTTTTGAAAATTGACTCATGTCTTTTACCAGGACCCACCTGCCATGCCAGCACGTCTGACTGCTGAACAGAGAGCATTTCTGAAAAAGTGGATGGATGAAGATAACAAAGCCAGGTACTACATGTTGGGTGCAATGTTTGATGACTTACAGCACTAGCATGAGAATATTATGACTACCCGCCAAATGTTGGCTCACCTACAAGAGTTGTTTGGTGAATAAAGTCATGCAGTCAAGTATCAAGTCTGTCAAAGACTTTTTAAGGCTAAAATACGTGATGGGCAGTCAGTCCAAGATCATTGTTTGACAATGATCAAGGATCTTGAGGAGCTTGAGAAGCTCGATATCATCTTAGACAAGGATTTTTAGATTGATGTGATCCTTCAGTCCTTGTCCGATGCATATGGTCAGTTCATCATGAACTTCCATATGCATAAGATGTAGTGTACCTTGGCCAAGTTAATGAACATGCTGGTTACGGCTGAGCTTTCTATGAAGGGTTCAAAAGGCTCAGTTCTCACTGTGGAGCGGACTTCTTCTAAGAGAAAATCTTTTGGAAAGAAAAAGAAGTCTGCGAAGAAGCAGAAGGTAGATGGAAAGAAGAAAAAGACAGAACCAAAGAAGATGGCTGCTGAAAAGAAAAATATTTCCATTACCAATCAGATGGCCATTGGAAGTGAAACTGTCCTAAGTACCTGACCACCCTGAAGAACAAAAAGGATGGTCCTTTTGGAGGTATGTTCATTTTAGAATCTAATCTTATGATTTCTTCTACATCCAGTTGGGTGCTTGACTCTGGTTCTAGTGCTCATTTGTATACTTCTATGCAGGATCTTGAGGAGAGCAGGAGGTTGAGGGATGGGGAGATGATCCTACGCATCGAGAATGGAGCAAGAGTTGCTGCTGTGATCATGGAAACCTACCCTCTGCGATTACCGTTAGGATTAGATTTATTTCTTAAAGATTATTATTATGTGCCTGCAGCAAGCAGAAATTTGATTTCTGTTTCATGTTTAGCACAAGAAGGCTATGTGATTAGCTTTCATAAGAACCATTGTAACATATTTTATGAAAATAATAAAGTTGCAAATAGTTTTCTTATTAACGATCTCTATCAGCTACATATTGATGTATTTGTATTTAATATCGAGCAAAATATGAATGCTATAGGAATTAAAAGGCCTAGAGATAGTCTAAATGATAGGTATAAGTGACACCTAAGGCTAGGTCATATAGCAGAAGACAGGGTTAACAAATTGAAAAAATTCGGACTATTGAGTCCGTTGACTTTCAAGTCATATTCAGTTTGTGAATCATGCCTTCAAGGCAAAATGACCAAACTCCCTTTTGTAGGATATGGGGAAAGGGCCACAGACCTACTTGCCCTAGTACATACAGATGTGTGCGGCCCATTTGATGTGCCAGCTAGAGGTAATTATGTCTACTTCATTATCTTTACCGATGATATATCTAGGTACGGATATGTGTTTCTAATAAAACACAAGTCTGAAGCCTTTGAAAAGTTCAAAGAATTCAGACATGAAGTAGAAAGACAAATAGGAAAGCCTATTAAGGTTCTTCGATCAGATCGAGGAGGTGAATACCTTAGTCAGGAGTTCCTAGACTATCTTAAGGACAATGGCATAGTCTCTCAATGGACTCCACCTGAAACATCACATCTCAACGGGATTTTAGAATGGAGAAATCAGATCTTATTAGATATGGTCCGTTCCATGATGAGCTTCACGGATCTCCCTGAGTTTCTTTGGAGACATTGTCTCATGACAGTAATATATGTATTGAATAGGGTTCCTCTAAAATTGTTCCTACCACACCGTATGAGATATGGCATGGTAAGAAGCCAAGTCTAAATCATCTCAAAATTTGGGGTTGTCCGGCTCATGTCAAGAGACAACAGGCGGACAAGTTAGAGTTCAGGTCTTTTAGAGCTCGATTCATAGGATATCCTAAAGAGTCATTAGGATACTATTTCTATATTTTGGAAGACCACAATATGATTGTGAGTCGAAATGCTATTTTTCTTGAAAAATAGTTTATTCAAGATGGTGGCATCAGAAGAATAATTAAGCTCAAGGAGAATGTCTCCCAAGAGCAACGAGCTAAAGAACCTGAGGAATCCAATCAATCAGAACCAGTCTTAACACAACCTCTTCCACCTCGTAGATCGACTAGGGTTTTCTGTCCTCCTGAAAGGTACTTAGGTACCATACAAGAGGATGTAGAGGAAATGTTCCTCATGAAAAATGGGGCTCATGGTGATGATCCCAAGACCTATGATGAGGCGATATCAGACATCGACTCTGAGAAATGGTTAGAGGCAATGAGATCAAAATAGACTCGATGCACTCAAACTAAGTCTGGACCTTGGTAGATCTACCTGAAGGTATTGTACCTATTGGGTGTAAATGGATCTTTAAGAGAAAGATAGATGCAGATGGGAATGTAGAGACATTCAAGGCTAGGCTCGTAGTGAAAGGTTATAGTCAGCGCGAAGGCATTGACTATCAGGATATCTTCTCGCCCGTAGCCATGCTAAAATCCATCCGCATATTACTTGCTATTGCAGCCTATTTCGATTATGAAATATGGCAGATGGACATGAAAATGGCGTTCCTAAATGGACATCTTGAGGAAGATATCTATATGGAACAGTCACTTGGTTTCACATCCTGTGATGATAATCACAAGGTCTACAAGCTGTAAAGGTCCATTTATGGACTTAAGCAAGCATCTCGGAGCTGGAATACTCATTTCAATGATGTGATCAAAATGTTTGGTTTCATCAGGAATGAGGAGGAACCATGTGTGTTCAAAAAGATCAGTGGGAGCGCGGTTGTCTTTCTTGTATTGTACATAGATGACATCCTCCTAATTAGGAATGACATTCTCATGTTGACCTCAGTCAAAGTATGGTTGTCTAAGGAGTTCTCTATGAAAGATCTAGGAGAGGCATCCTTTATACTGGATATTAAGGTCTATAGAGATAGACCAAATAGGATGCTCGGACTTTCACAGAAGATGTATATAGAGGAGGTGCTAAAAAGGTTTAGCATGGAAAACTCCAAAAGAGGTTTAGTACCTTTTAGACATGGCATTCATCTCTCCAAGAAGATGTGCCCTAGCACACCTGAGGAGATTGAACGCATGAGCAAGATCCCTTATGCTAGCAATAGGAAGCCTCATGTATGCCATGCTATGTACATGACCTGATATAGCCCATGCTGTGAGTGTCACAAGCAGATATCAGTCGAATCTAGGCGAAGAGCACTGGACTTCTGTGAAATATATCCTTAAGTACTTGAGAAGGACTAAGGATATGTTTCTAGTCTTTGGGAATGGAGAACTCCAGATTCAAGGATATACAGACTCAGACTTTATGTCTGATATAGATGATCGAAAGTCGACATCTGGGAGTCTGTTCATTTGCAATGGTGGTGCAGTCAGCTGAAAGAGTTCCAAGCAGACAGTGATTGCTAATTCCACCATGGAGGCAGAGTACTTTGCTGCATCGAAAGCTGCGAAGGAGGTATTTTGGTACAAGAAGTTTGCCGTGGAGCTTGGAGTGATGTCATCGAATGCCATTCCTCTTTACTACGACAATAATGGTGCCATAGCCCTAGTTAAGGAGCCAAGGTCTCACCAAAAGTCCAAGCACATCGAGCGGTGATTCCATCTTATCCGTGATTACCTCGAAAAGGGTTATGTCGAGATCAAGAGAGTCGACTCCACAGACAATGTGGCAGACCCACTGACAAAGTCATTGGGCCAGCAAAAGATCAAAGCCCACCTTGAGAAGATGGGACTTAGATATGTAGCCAATTGACATTAGGTCAAGTGGGAATTTGTTAGATGTGTGCCCTAGATGCCAGATTGGCTGATACATTCCTGTTCAAATCTAAGAGCAAAATTATAATTTTGACTATAAATCAATAAATGGGTTATTCTTCTATCATATTGTGTACATTATGTCTGTGATACATTCTTTGAGTTAGTAGGAATGTCAATTCATATTTTTAAGAGTTGAAAATTTAAGACATGAATTTACATAACTAACTCATAAACAGCTCCTGACCATAGGATCATCACGAGGATGGTGATCGATCCAGAAGGTTGGTGTATGATCGCTTCTTTAGGGTAGATATGTCTTGAGTCTACGGTGGGAAAACACTGAAGTGAGAGTACAGGTATTCATTGAGAATGAGAGTACTGAGCATGACCACCTCTTGCAGTCATAAAGAAGTCTACCTTCTCGTTGATGACTAGCTCAATGCTGCAGTTGTGTGTCTAGTTTTTTGACCTGAGGTGCATCAACAGTTCACTTTGAGTGTGTTATAATTTGACTACACCATAACTCGGTCTCCTAGCCATTCGAAATCCTGAGGTGTATGTTGGCTGTAGCATATTCATTGTAGGAACCAGATCACACCAAGATGGCATAACTCGGTCTCCTAGCCATTCAGAATCCTAAGGTGTATGTTGGCTGTAGCATATTCATTGTAGGAACCAGATCGCACCAAGATGGGATCTATCAACCTCGGTAGATAAGAGGAGTAGTCCTATGATGATCAAAAGATCGAGTCCTTAAGTCCATGGCCATGGCAGAGTGAAATAATAAAAAAGAGTTTTCCATTGGAGTTTCACATCAGACTCGGATCGATCGATTTATTCATATGACTGATGTTGGGTTTGACGAGTTCACCTTAACCCTAATTCAGTCAGAACTCATGATAGAAGAACTCAATCACACAAGTAGCTGCACCGAGAGGTTCATCTTCAGTTCTGATGGGTTGCCACCATATACTGCTAGGTATCACTGGTGGATTTTGAGAGCAATTAGAATGATCTTGATGATCGATCATTCTAATTGTATGAATCAGAAGAGTTCTGGTCTATCGAAAGGAGTTTCGATGATGTCGATGATGAGATCACGACATGTCCCATTACCATATAGAATTGAACCTAACTGGATCATACTAACAAGGGTTAGGATCTAGATGTCATCAATTGGGCTAACCCAATTGATTTGGATTAGATCCAATTAGGTTCAAGGAAATCGTGCTAGCACTCGATTGAGCCTAACTTTCTCCTCGTATAATCTTTTTCATCTCGACTGAGCCAAATGTGATTTGACTCACCCAGAGAATCTTGAGAAAATTTTTTTCAGTCTAAATAAAGCTTGTCCAGCTCAAAAAAGTCTTGTCTTAATTCATGACATAAATTTAAGACAACATCTGCTAATTTCTATCACCTGCCATTTTTATTTTAGGACATCTGTCAAATGTTGACATATGGGTCTTAAACTGAAGGCCACTTGGCAAGAGCTCATTGGAGGATTTTTGTGGAGTATCCACATGCCAAATCCACATTGAATTAGGTGCCATAATCAGATTATGGTGTGAGCCCAATTGGATGAAAGTGGGCGCCCCAAGTGGATAAAATATTTCATAATTTTATTTTTTATCAATTTTATCCTTCCAATATTAAGAAGATAATTTTTTGATAATGGTGCCAAAAATTGATATGATGGTGATGTTGTCATTAGGATACTGTGATTATCAATCTAATTTCAACTTCAATACAAATTAAAAATATATAGAAAGTAGTGAGTTAGGTTGAATCCATAGAGAAGGCAGGATTTTGATTTGAAATCTTTGATTTTGCAAAAAAAAATAAAATTTTGAAAAAAAATAATTTAAGTCAGAAAATAAAAATTAAAAGTATGAAAAATAAATCTAGTACTAAGATCTACTATTTAGATCCTAGCATCTACTTATAATAAAAATAAATAACAAAATTTAATATGCATAAAATAAATTGGTACTAAGATCTACTAACTAAATCCTTGCATCTACTTGCAAAAAAAAAATAAAAGATAGGAATTTAAAGTGCAAGAAAATAAATTTTACATTAATTAAAATTAAAATTTAAGTATAAAAAATTTATAGAAAATAATAAAATAAAAAAATAAAACTGTAACAAGGATCTGAAGTTGATCAGTCAAGCCTCGTCGGGAAGATGGTTGATGACCTCTCCGTCTTCCATCATACTCTGTAGAGTGAACTGGCTTCTCTCTTTCTTTTTCTTGGGTTTCTAAAGCTATTTTATTTTTTTTTATTTTTTTCATACTTTCTATTGATGTTTTCTGCTCTCAAGATTTATTCCTGGACCTTCTATTTATAGATGAATTTTTTATAATTTTTTGATAGAAAAAGGAGTCCTAAAACTCTTAGAAAATGTATTAAACACTTAAAAATTTTTTTGGCCATTGGATGAGGCTTGGACCATCCAGATCTAATCAAAATCCATAGTTTTAATCTTTCTCTCAGTCAGATTCATTCTCAGCCATCCAATCTAAGTTCTGATGAAGTTCTGTCCATCGAATCGTGCAAAAGATCTCCTATTCAAAGTTAGAAACATCCTCAGCCATCTGATCACTTGATGGATCACTTCTGGGCTATCGGATATCTCAAACTTTTGATGCCTAAGTCAGGAAGTGCTTTGCAGTAAAGAAGATTAAAGTAGAATATTGCTTTTGTCTGCTCAGCTTGATTTTGCTCTACCTTCATGTCAACCTTTTTAGGTCAATAATCTCACCTCAGCCTATTTACCTTGGTCTTGTCAAGTCCATGTTTTCACCTTAGCCTACTCAGGTCTTGAAGGAAAAACCATCTTTTTCCTTGTAGGATCTTTCAGATTTCATCAAATCTGGGATGAAATAATTTTTTAAAAATTTTGTTTTATATTTATTTCAGATCTAAGTCTCTAGATCTAATCTTTGTATCTGATATTAAGTCTAAAATAAATCTAAAAGGGATGAGGAAACAAGTAATGCCTCAAGGATAATCTGATTACCCTATAGATGATCGCAGCAATCCTGAGGTTCTGATTTAGCCACGCAATCACCTGGCCTCTACCAGTATCCACTCAGGTAAAATCTGGATCATCTTCTCCTCGTGAATCTCTGCTCCAAAAATCAGAATTAAATCTGATTAGGAAGATCTTCAAAAGTCTTCCTGAAGTTGGAGCAGCAGCCTGTCGAAGAAGTCCTGTAGCCTTCCTGTTCAAGGCATCACCATGCCTTGGACCTTTGCTAGATGGACGTCCAACTCCTTGGACATGAAGAGGGAAGGGAGAACTTTAGATGGGATGTGGAGAAGAGGAAGGGGGCGGCAGCTTTGATGGTTTTTCACAAAAACTTAAAACCCTAGGCGTAGATAGGGTTTTTATAGACCCTGTATGCTATGCAGTGCCACATCATTCGACCATCAAAGCTTGTTCAGCTCAAAAAAATTTTATCTTAATTCATGAGATGAATTTAAGACAACACCTACTAAATTCTAACACCTGCCATTTTCATTTTAGGACATCTGTCAAATATTGACATATGGATCTTAAATTGAAGAGAGCTCATTGGAGGATTTTTGTAGGGTGTCCACATGCCAAATCCACATTGAATTGGGTGCCATAATCAGATTATGGCATGAGCCCAATTGGATTAAAGTGGGCACCCCAAGTGGATAAAGATGGAAGAGTCTTGATCAACATGGACTCTTGGGCGCCATCTCCCTTGTGCTTATCTATTGTTGGTGCCAACATAGGAGAGAGGATGGGGGTTCTTATCTGATGTGATCAGATAATATCACTCCACTAATCAAAATTTTTCTGGATTAAATAAAATTTTTTGATTGGTCGAATGATGTGGCACTGCGCAGCATACAGGGTCTATAAAAACCCTATCTGCGCCTAGGGTTTTAAGTTTTTGTGAAAAACCATCAAAGCTGCCACCCCCTTCCTCTTTTCTACATCCCATCTAAAGTTCTCCCTTCCCTCTTCACGTATAAGGAGTTGAATGTCCATCTAGCAAAGGTCCAAGGCATGGTGACACCTTGAACAGGAAGGCTGCAGGACTTCTTCGACAGGCTATTGCTCCAACTTCAGGAAGACTTTTGAAGATCTTCCTAATCAGATTTAATTCTGATTTTTGGAGCAGAGATTCATGAGGAGAAGATGATCCAAATTTTACCTGAGTGGATACTGGTAGAGGCCAGGTGATTGCATGGCTAAATCAGAACCTCAGGATTGCTGCGATCATCTACAGGGTAATCAGATTACCCTTGAGGTATTACTTATTTTCTCATCCCTTTTAGATTTATTTTAGACTTAATATCAGATATGAAGATTAGATCTAGAGACTTAGATCTGAAATAAATATAGAATAAAATTTTTAAAAAATTATTTCGCCCCAGATTTGATGAAATCTGGAAGATCTTACAAGGAAAAAGGTGGTTTTTCCTTCAAGACCTGAGTAGGCTAAGGTGAAAACATGGACTTGACAAGACCAAGGTAAATAGGCTAAGGTGAGATTATTGACCTGAAAAGGTTGACATGAAGGTAGAGCAAAATCAAGCTGAGCAGACAAAAGCAATATTCTACTTTAATCTTCTTTACTGCAAAGCACTTCCTGACTTAGGCATCAAAAGTTTGAGATATCCGATAGCCCAGAAGTGATCCATCAAGTGATCGGATGGCTGAGGACGTTTCTAACTTTGAATAGGAGATCTTTTGCACGATCCGATGGCCAGAACTTCATCAAAACTTAGATTGGATGGCTGAGAATGAATCCAACTGAGAGAGATTAAAACTATGGATTTTGATTAGATCTGGATGGTCCAAGCCTCATCCAATGGCCAAAAAAATTTTTAAGTGTTTAATACATTTTCTAAGAGTTTTAGGACTCTTTTTTCTATCAAAAAATTATAAAAAATTCATCTATAAATAGAAGGTCTAGGAATAAATCTTGAGAGAAGAAAAAATCAGTAGAAAGTATGAAAAAAATAAAAAAAAAATAAAATAGTTTTAGAAACCCAAGAAAAAGAAAGAGAGAAGTCAGTTCACTCTACGGTGTATGATGGAAGATGGAGAGGTCATCAACCATCTTCCTGACAAGGCTTGACTGATCAACTTCAGATCCTTGTTACAGTTTTATTTTTTTATTTTATTATTTTTTAAAAATTTTTTATACTTAAATTTTAATTTTAATTAATGTAAAATTTATTTTCTTGCACTTTAAATTCTTATCTTTTATTTTTTTTTGTGCAAGTAGATGCTAGGATTTAGTTAGTAGATCTTAGTACCAATTTATTTTATACATATTAAATTCTTATTATTTATTTTTATTATAAGTAGATGCTAGGATCTAAATAGTAGATCTTAGTACTAGATTTATTTTTCATACTTTTAATTTTTATTTTCTGACTTAAATTATTTTTTTTCAAAATTTTATTTTTTTTTATAAAATCAAAGATTTTAAATCAAAATCCTGCCTTCTCTATGGATTCAACCTAACTCACTACTTTCTACATATTTTTAATTTGTATTGAAGTTGAAATTAGATTGATAATCACGATATCCTAATGACAACATCGCGTCATATCAATTTTTGGCACCATTATCGGAAAATTATCTTCTTAATATTGGAAAGATAAAATTGATAAAAAATAAAATTATGAAATATTTTTTAAAAATTAATAATAAAATATTAAAATTTATTATAGATCATCTTTATAAGATTAGCAATCTAAAACTATTAGAATTTATCAATTCAATATTTGACACGGGATAGATGAGAGAATCAGCATGGTCTGACTAAAGATGATAAACTTAGCACTTCTTGAGAGGCAACCCAATTTTTAATTTTTAGTTTTATACTTTTTGCTATCTTTTATATTTTATTTAGGTTAATCAAGTCTTACTTAATATCTTTTGTAGGGATCTGAAGATAATCTTGGCTAAGTTGGGAGGAGAATCAATTTTGAAAATACTTCTGGATCAGGTGACATCTCTCTTTTTCTTTCTCTTTGCATGCATCCTTCATTTTTCCTACTCCATTGAGGATAATATCGATTAAGTTGGGGGGATAATAAAAATTTTTAAATTTTTAAAGTCCTCAAGTAAGTTAGTATTTAGTATTTAAGTACTTGATTACACTTAAAGAATCAAGTTAAGCTAAGTATTTTTAAAAGAAAATTGATGCACAGATCAGAGAGTTTGTGAGATATTGAGAGATTAAATTTTAAGAAAATTTAATAAAGAGTTAAGTTTAGAACTTAAACAGTTTTCTTTGAGCATTTCTAAATTTTTCTACCAGCATCAAAGAAGAGTTTGCTTTCTATGAATTTGGGTAGAGTAACTATATATTTCTTCATATATTTAAATAAAAAAAAGAATTTTTAAGTACTTCATGCTGAGTAACCGAGCCTCTTTGCCTAAGCAAGCATTAAGTTTCACGTCAAAAGATATGAAGGACAAAGAAGCTTTGTTGTAAAGCTAGTTTTAACTCATAGCCTGTTTGATTCGAGCAAGTAGGTCCGAGGGGTATTCTATACCTAGTGTCCTAAAGCCATCTGGTTTGGGAGTCATTGATTGAAAACTCGCTACATAGATCAAACAAAAAGCTTAAGGGGTTAAGACATTCAATAGCGGTACAATATTAAAAAAAAAATCAATCAATAAATGAAGGACGAAGTAACAATATACTTGTCCATATGAAGGTTAATAATTTAGAGATAAAGGTAGAGATAATTTAAAAAAGTTCAGAAAAGGTTTAGTGTTCTTAGTTTAACTCTCGTATTGATTAGTATTAATACTCCAATGACATACCTCACTCATGCTCTACTGAATATAAGTGGTCTTTTTGAAAATTATTTGGTAAAATTTGAGATTTTAAGTTAAATTATATTTAATTCTAAATTTTTTCTTTACTCGAGGATGAGCAAAGTTCAAGTTAGGGGGTGTGATAAGTAGTATATTTTTGTATTTAGTGTAGGTATTTTTGATAATTTATAGTGCTAATATCTTCTTAAAAAACCTAAGTTCATGAATAAATTAAATTTTTTAAAAAAATAAATAATTTTTAAAAAAATATGAAATTAGAGAATATTTATGAAAAATAGATGTGAATTTAATTGAGAAATTTAAGCATCAAAATGATGAAAATTTTTTGAAAAATTTAATTCATATTTTTTTAAAATTTTTTAGACAAAAATCAGAGCAAAAATCAAGCCAAAATATTTTAAAAAAATAAAAAATATTACCTTTGGTGCATGGTAGACTGGTCGGTCGGTCCACAAAATTAGGGTACGGTCCACGAGAATAGTTTCATGATCTACAAGCGTAGCTCATAGCGAGAGAAGGATTTTGGATGCGATCCAATGACTGACATTCATCCCGACCCAGATCCGATGGTCAGCATCCATTGTCGGTTTATAAGAGGAGATTTTGCACGATCTAACGATCAAAAATGCATCCATCATCAGATCCAACAGTCCAAATGTGTTGCAGACTTTCAATAGGACTCTTCTGCGTGATCCGATGGCTCAGAAGCAATCTATCGCGCAATCGGACGGTTGAGGACGTTCCCGACTTTGAATAGAAGATCTTTTGCACGATCCGACGGCCAAAACTTAATCAAAACCCAGATCGGACGGCTAACATTTGATCTAACTTTGATTCAGATTAAAACATTGATTTTTTGGATAGATCTGGGTTGTTCAAGCCTCATCCGATGGCCAGAAATATTTCTAAGGAGATTAATATGATTTCTAACGGTTTTAGAACTCTTTTTTGTACTAAAAAATTATGAAAAATTCATCTATAAATAGAAAGTCTGGGAATAAGTCTTGAGAGTAGAAAAAATTAGTAGAAAGTAAGAAAAAAATAAAAAAAATAAAATAGCTTTAGGGACCCAGTTCGCTCTACGAAGTACGACGGAAGACAAAGAGATCATCAACCATCTTCTCAACGAGGCTTGGCTGTTCAACTTCAAATCTTTGTTATAATTTTATTTTTTTATTTTATTATTTTTTTTTAATTTTTTATACTTGAATTTTAATTTCAATTAATGTAAAATTTATTTTCTTACACTTTATATTCCTGTCTTTTATTTTTTTGTAAGTAGATGCTAGGATCTAGTTAGTAGATCTTAGTACCAATTTATTTTATATACTTTAAATTCTTATTATTTATTTTTATTATAAGTAGATACTAGGATCTAAATAGTAGATCTTAGTACCAAATTTATTTTTTATACTTTTAATTTTTATTTTCTGACTTAAATTGCTTTTCTTCAAAATTTTATTTTCTATTTGCAAAATCAAATATTTCAAATCAAAATCCTGCCTTCTCTATGGATTCGATCTGACTCACTACTTTTTATGTATTTTTAATTTATATTAAAGTCAAAATTAGATTGATAATCATGGTATCCTAACGACAACATCACGATCGTATCATGATCTCATATCGGAGGGACACTTGTATCCGTACCCTTCATGAGCTACTTTTGACAGCAGAGTGCTCCATAGTTGGTCACATTCAATAAGATATACTCTTACATCTCACTTGCATACCATACTAGTGTCTCTACACCACTTGATTACGAAGACAACCAATACATATGACATACAACAACCTACACTTGATAATTACTATCATCCTTATAATAGCATATCGTTTGGTCATTAATAAGTTTAAGGACTAAACGATAAATCTTTTTTTATCAATCAAATTAGTCCTAAAGACTTCATCACAACACAGGAGTTTATTAAGAAGATGTAACCTTCTGATAAATCAGCCAGATAACTTTTATTAATGATCAATTTATATATATTTATAATTAGCACAATCATCAAACGATTGGCTTTAAGACATAATTCTCAACAACAACCATCTGCACTCTCACCCTAGTGTTCTTACACCATAGATTCAAAACTCATCTATCCGAAAAGAAGGTGATCCATGTATCGATCTTAAATAGATTGATCACTATCTTCCGTGATGATCCCACGATCGAAAGTATTTAGAAACTAACCACTAATAATGTATGTCTCAAATTTTCAACACTTTGAGAATATACAATATCATCCATGTTAATTTCTAGGATAAATCATTGACACATAAACATGATTGAAAATAAAAAAAATTATTAATAATAAAAATTTTATAAGTACAAATACAAGCTCTAAAAATATAAATGTGTTAGCCAATAATTGGCTTTTTAGGGCATACATCTAATAGGATCCTTTCCAACTGAAAGAATAATGTCCTATAAGCCAATCGTATATGGGATGCGATAGAGTGTTTATTATAATTTATCTTTTAGACTCATAAAATTGATATTTATATTAATAAAATAAATATTTATGATTCATTATATACTATATCTTATTATTTTTTTAAGATTATAATGAATCTTATAGATTTGGACAATGATTTTAGGGCTATGATAGGATCACGCCAGTGAGACCTAAATCCTCGATAGCCTTGATCTAAAATATTCCTAGTCATTGGTTGATATGATCGTGATGTTGTCATTAGGATACCATGATTATTAATCTAATTTTAACTTCAATACAAATTAAAAATATGTGAAAATAATGAGTCAGGTCGAATCTACAGAGAAGGCAGGATTTTGATTTGAAATCTTTGATTTTATAAAAAAAAAAATTAGAAAAAATAATTTAAATCAGAAAATAAAAATTAAAAGTATAAAAAATAAATTCGATACTAAGATCTACTATTTAGATCCTAGCATCTACTTGCAATAAATATAAATAACAAGAATTTAAAGTACATAAAATAAATTGATACTAAGATCTACTAACTAGATCCTAGCATCTACTTACAAAAAAAAATAAAAGATAGGAATTTAAAGTATAAAAAAATAAATTTTACATTAATTAAAATTAAAATTTAAACAAAAAATTTAAAAAAATAAAAAAATAAAACTATAATAAAGATCTGAAGTTGATCAGCCAAGCTTCATCGAAAAGATGGTTGATGACCTCTCCATCTTTCGTCATACTCCGTAGAGCGAACCGACTTCTCTCCTTCTTTTCTTTGGGTTTCTAAAGCTATTTTATTTTTTTCTCTATTTTTTTCTCACTTTCTATTGATTTTTTCTGCTCTCAAGATTTATTCCCAAACCTCCTATTTATAGATAAATTTTTTATAATTTTTTGATAGAAAAAGGAGTCCTAAAATCCTTAGAAAATATATTAAATACTTAAAAATTTTTTTGACCATTGGATGAGGCTTGGACCACCCAGATCTGATCAAAATCCACAAGTTTAATCCTTCTCTCAATTGAATTCATTCTCAACCGTCCGATCTGGGTTCTGATGAAGTTTTGGCTGTCGGATCATGCAAAAGATCTCCTATTCAAAGTCAAAAATATCCTCAGTCATTCGATCGCTTGATGGATTGCTTTTGGGTCATTGGATCATGCAGAAGAGTCCTATTCAAAGTCGACAATACGTCTGGACCGTCGGATCTGATGATGGATGTATTTTCGACCGTTAGATCATGCAAAAACCTCTCTTATAAACCAGCAATAGATGCTAACCGTCGGATCTAGGTTGGAATAAATGTCAGCTATTGGATCATGCCCAAAATTTTTTTCTCACTGTGAGCTGTGCCTGTGGACCATGTGAAGTTTCTTGTGGATCGTGCCATGATTTCGTGACCTGATCGATCGATCCACAGTGCACTGGAGACAATATTTTTTGTTTTCAAGGGTATTTTGGCTTGATTTTCGCTCCAATTTTTATCTGAAAAATAAGAAAAAATATATATTAAATTTTTCAAAAATTTCTCATTATTTTGATGCTTAAATTTTTTAATTAAATTAACATCTATTTTTTATAAATATTTTCTATTTTATATTTTTTTTAAATTATTTATTTTAGTAAGAAAATCTAATTTATTAATGAAATTAGGTTTTTAAGAAGATGTTAGCACCATAAATTATCAAAAATATCTTCAATAAATATAAAAATATACCATTTATCACATCCTCCAACTTGAACTTTGCTCGTCCTCAAGTAAAAAAAAATTTAGAATTAAGTACTATTTAACTTAAAGTTTCAAATTTCATCAAATAATTTTCAAAAGATCATTGATATTCAGTAGAGCGTGAGTGAGATATATTATTGGGGTATTAATACTAATCAATGTGGGAGTTAAATTAAGAATATCAAACTTTTTTAAATTTTTTTAAATTTATTCCTACCTTTATCTCCAAATCATTAACCTTCATATGGACAAGTATATTGTTAGTTCTATTCTTTATTTATTGATTGATTTTTTTTTTAATATTGTACTGCTATTGAATGTCTTAATCCCTTAAGCTTTCTGTTTGACCCATGTAGCGAGTTTTCAATCAATGACTCCCAAACCAGATGGCTTTAGGGTACTAGGTATAAAATATCTCTCGAACCTACTTACTCGAATCAAACAGGCTACGAGTTAAAGCTAACTTTACAATAAAGCTTCTTTGCCCTTTATATCTTTTGACATGAAACTCAATGCTTGCTTAGGCAAAGAGGCTCGATTACTCACCATGAAGTACTTGAAAATTTTTTTTATATATAAAGAAATATATAGTTACCCTACACAAGCTCATAGAAAGTAAACTCTTCTTTGATACTGATAGAAAAATTTAAAAATATTCAAGAAAAACTGTTTAGTTCTAAACTTAACTCTTTATTGAGTTTTCTTAATACTTGACCCCTCAATATCTCACAAACTCTCTGATTGTGCATCAATTTTCTTTTAAAAATGCTTGGTTTAACTTGATTCTTTAAGGGTAATCAGATACTTAAATACTAAATACTAACTTACTTGAGGACTTTAAAAATTTAAAAATTTTTATTATCCCCTCTCAACTTAATCGACATTATCCTCAATGGAGTAGAAAAAATAAAGGGTACATGTAAAAAGAAAGAAAAAAAAAAGATGTCACCTAATCTAGAAGTCTTTTCAAAATTAGTTCTTCCCCCAACTTAGTCAAGATTATCTTCAGATCCCTACAAAAGACACTAAATAAAACTTGATTGACCTAAGCAAAATAAAAAAGATAGCAAAAAGCATAAAATTAAAAATTAAAAATTGGGTTGCCTCTCAGGAAGCGCTAAGTTTATCATCTTCAACCAGACCATGCTGATTCTCTCATCTATCCCATGTCAAATATTGGATTGACAAATTCCAATAATTTTGGATTGCCAATCTTAGGAAGATGGCTTATAATAAATTTTAGTATTTTGTTGTCCATCTTCAGAACATATTGCACATCCCTGTTCTTAATTGTAGTAAGATAATTCACAAACCCATTTACAGACCCTTGTTTGTTGAAAATTTCTCCTATTTATTCTTCTAAAATGCTCATGAACTGAGTTTTTAGGTTAGGAGTTGAGTTTGAAGTAATGGGTGCTGAAAGGGTATTAGTTGATTTTAAATATATGTTCTCAGATGTGACCAAGGGCAATTTCAGTTCTGGAGAAGGTGATTCTAAAGTGGAAGAACTGGCTTCTAGGGCTGAAGGGAATGAAACTTTTGGTGAATATATCTCGGGTAACTTATCTGCTCTCTTCTCTTTATCACTTAGATTAGTAATAATTTTGGACTCAGGTTCTTCCATCGGGTTAGTCTTAGTACTAATCTTTTCTTCTAAATTTTCTTTTTGGCTAGCATCAGTACTAGCCTCTTTCATCTGATCTTGGTATGGGTTCTTAAGAATCTTATCACTTTTAAGCTCAAAAATTATTTTATCATTTTCAAATTGAGGATTTTTAGGTGGGACATTGGATTGATGACTAGGTTCAGGTGGTTGGTGGATGGTTGGATTGTTTTCAAAATTCAGTATTTGCTGGCTCGATAATTGACCTAGTTCTCTCCTCATAGAAGATTCAGCTAATTGATCTATTTGTGCTTTTAGCCTAGCGAGGGATTGCTATTGGATCATGATCATTTGTTGAAGTTATCTAAACCTATCATCAGCTAGATTCTGGGAAAAATTCAGTGCAGGGATAAAATGATAATTTTAAAACTTTTTCAAAATTACTATTTTATAGTGGAAATTATTAATTAATCTAATTAATTAATAAGAATTTATCATACACTAGGATCTAAATATGATATATAGCATGCATGCATTTAAATTTGAAATTCGAATTTGAACAGTAAACACTTTATTGTAATGTGTTCAGACACAATACCTTTGTGCGGGTAGTAGATCGTTGCAATCTGATCACCGTCGAAAGAGTCTGATCATCATGATATAGCCACATAGCGTGTCTGACCTCTGTGGATCATCCACACGAAGCTCCCGATCTGATCGACTCCTCATAGTGCTAGCTCGTTGTAGAGCCCTTTCGACGACCGATGCTGATCGAACTCCTTCGATCGATGTCTGTCAATTCTATGGATGCTTCAGATCATCAATAGACGTGCTTGAGAAGATATTGAAGATCTTCCTAAAATTTGGTGGGCTCACGACACTCATAGCTCACCTTCTCACTTCCCGAACTCCAGGCTGAAACCCTAAAGAACTCACTGAAACCCTGCACACACTTTTTCTTTTTTTTCTTTCTTTTTCTCTTGGAAGGATATAGACCTTCTCCTTACACACAAGGATTTCTCATGCCCAAATTTTCTCTCCAAAATTTTTTTTGCACACGCCCCACTCTTCTCCTTCTTTTAAAACAATGTCAAACATCTTATCCACGTGAGAGGATAAAGATGAGTAATTGCACATTTGAATTCAAATCAAATTTTGAATTCAAATGGAAACCAATTTATCCCTATCCACTAAGGGTGTGAGAAGAGGAGGGCGTGGCTTAATTTGTGCATGAGTGATTTCATGAGAAACATTTTCTTGTAAATAAATGGGGTGCTAAAAGAGGATAAGGTCAACGCGCTAAGATTGGTTGCTCATTCAAATTAAACTTTATTTTAAATTTGAATGGCCAACCAATCATCCTTATCCACTCATTTGGTGCATTAAAGTAGGGTATGAGGAGGGCTTTGCATGAGGAAAAATTCATGAGAACTTCCTTCTTGTGAATTCAAATGGGAGCAGTGGAAGTGAGGTGGCGCAGGGAGAATGGGTCAAGGTGGTTTCATTATTTAAACCAACCTAATTGAACCAAATAAGTTAGGCCCAATTAGACTAAATTAAATCCAACTTAATTAAGCTTAATTAGACTCAATAAAATCCTAATCAAATCAAAAATTGATTAAGCCCAACCCCTGATCAAATCAGGGACCAAATCATCTCGATGATTAGGTCAACTCTTAACCTAATCGGGTCAAACCCAACTGAATCCAATTCAATTGGACTTGATCCAAAAATAATTACTCAATCAAATTGAGTTAATTAGTGATCAAATCACTAATTAAATCTCTCATAAATATTGAGTCCAAATCCAATGGGTAATCAGACATCAGAATTCATCGATATGTAACCCTGATCGAAGAGTCCCAAACCAGTGGACTCTTGACCTCGGTATCCAAAATGTGTGGGACTCATGATCAGAGAATCCTGATTCTCGATCACAGAGTCTCAGACATGTAGGACTCATAGTCTATGAGCATTAAGACTCTTCATCAGCCATCAGATCAGATAGGAACCTCTAATATGTGTGACCCCGTAGGTTCGAACCTAAGCCGGTAGCACAGGAACCAATTCCTGTACTAATCGAAGTGACCATCTAGCAATGGTACCTGATGATAGGATAGGTTGAATAGTCACAATCACAACACTCAGAACCTATGTGAATATGGTTACTGCATAATTCATCCTTTTGACCTCTATGTTTAGGACGACTCAGGGTTAAACTGTCAACCCTGATTAGATCATCCAAATCGTGCTCAACTCAAACAGTCCTGTGACTCCTCACAAAGACTACCCTAGCAAAGGTATTGCTAAATTGAAACACGACTGTACACAGCTCCTAAACTGGAGTGGTCAATCCCATCTTGACACACGCACCGACAAGTCAAGTATTTGACTACACCCAACAGCCTTCCGTCACTGAATTAGAAATTCAGGTAGTCCAGTGCCTAAGTGCAGTGAGTTGATTGCAAGTCACCGTGGCGGTCTCAGATCAGATGAACATTTATACCCATATTCCATCGGAGCAAATCTTAACAGCAGAAATAGCTCCAGAGTTGATCATGTTCAGTGCAGATGTACCCTTACATCTCACCTGTATGCCATACCAGTGTCTCTACACTCATTGGTTAAGAGGACAACCAACCTATATGGCACACAACGACCTATGCTTGATAAACGTTGTCATCCTTAGTAATAATGTATCATTTGGTCACGAACAGATTTAAGGACTAAACGACAAATCCTCCTTTGTTGAGTCTAAATAGTCCTAAGGACTTCACCACAATATAGGAGTTTATTAGAGGATGAAATATTTTATGATGAAAAATATCAAAATAATTTTATTAATTCATAATTCATGTACATATACAAAAATGAGCACAACCGTCAATAGGCTGATGATTGGCTTTGGGACACTATTCCCAACAATCTCTCACTTGGCCTAAAGCCAATCAGTGCAGTATCTAATACCCATCTTCGACTTGTAGTCGTCAAACTACTTCACCGTAATGGCTTTAGTGAATGGGTCGGTCAGGTTCTCTTTTCCGTCGATCTTCAGAAGGTCGACGTCACCTCGATCCATAATTTTTGGATGAGATGGTAGTGGTGCAGAATATGCTTCGTCCACTGGTGTGCCTTGGGTTCCTTCGCCTGAGCAATGGCTCCAGAGCTGTCACAGTAGAGCAGAACTGGACCAACAAGGGAGGGTGCTACTCTGAGCTCGGTGAAGAATTTTCTCAGCCACACCGCTTCTTTGGCAACATCTGATGCAGCGACATACTCCACCTCGCAAACTGAATCAGCCACTGTGTGTTGCTTGGAACTCTTCCAGCAGATAGCCCCACCATTAAGAGTAAAAATAAATCCTGACACACTTTTGCTGTCATCGTGATCAGACTGGAAACTAGAGTCTATAAACCCTATTAGTCTCAAGTCTGATTCACCATAAACAAGCCACTGGTCCTTAGTATTTCTTCAATACTTCAGGATGGTTTTAACAACCTTCCAGTGATTCTCCTCTGGATCAGATTGGTATCTACTCACTACCCCTAGTAAGTATGCCACATCTGGTCGTGTACATGTCATGGCGTACATGATAGATTCCACTGTCGAAGCATATGGAATCCTACACATACACTCTCTCTCTTGAGGTGTTGTCGGACAATCTCTCTTTGAGAGAGAAATTTCATGGCCTATCGGTAGATAGCCTTTCTTGGAATTCTCTATGCTGAACCTTTTCAGTATAGTATCTATGTACGTAGACTGGAATAAATCAAGCAACCTTTTAGATCTATCCCTATAGATCCTCATCCCTAGGATGTAGGAAGCTTCTCCCAAATCTTTCATGGAGAACTGTGACGACAGCCAAATCTTTATTTCCTGTAATGCAGGGACATCATTCTCGATTAAGAGAATATCATCCACATACAATACAAGAAATATCACTACTGGACCATTAGCCCACTTATAAATGCAGGGCTCTTCTCCGTTCTTAACGAAGCCATACGTCTTGATCATCCTATCAAAACGTATGTTCCAACTTCGGAATGCCTGCTTAAGTCCATAAATGGACCTTTGTAGTCTGCACACCTTAGACTCATCAGTGGCTGTGAATCCTTCAGGTTATATCATATACACCTCTTCATCCAGCTCTCCATTTAGGAAAGCTGTCTTCACATCCATCTGCCAGATTTCGTAGTCCAGATGGGTAGCTATCGCAAGCATAATCTGAATGGATTTGAGCATTGCCACAGGAGAAAATATCTCGTCATAGTCTATACCATAACGTTGACGATATCCCTTGCAACCAGATGGGCTTTATAGGTTTCCACCTTTCCGTCTGTGCCCCTCTTCCTCTTGAAGACCCACTTACACCCTATGGGTTTTACTCCTTCGGGTGGGTCAACCAATGTCCACACATCATTGACCTTCATGGACTCCATTTCAGATTTCATGGCCTCTAGCCATTTCTCAGAGTCGGGTCTCTGCATTGCATCCATGTAGGTGATCAGATCTTCATCGTTTTCATCAAGTTTGATAAGATCATCATCCCGGATCAAGAAACCATAGTATCTATCCGGTTGACGTGGTACTCTACCAGATCGCCTTAAGAGTGCTTGAACAATGGGCTCTGGATCTGATCTAATTAAATCCGATTTAGGTTCAGCAATTTGTGTCAATTTTTCCACCTGTCGAACTTCGTCAAGTTCGACCTTAGAGGCAACAGTCCCTTCACCAAGGATCTCTTTTTCCAAAAAGATTGCCTTAAGGCTGACAAACACCTTTTGCTCATCAGCCAGGAAAAAATAACACCCTTTTGGTCTCTTTTGGGTATCCTATAAAATTACACTTGTCAGACCTAGGTCCTAGCTTGTCCGTAATTAAACGTTTAACATAAGCTGGACACCCCCAAACCCTAAAGTACGAGAGTACTGGCTTACGTCCTATCTATATCTCATATGGCATTTTGGTTACAGACTTACTCAAAACTCTATTTAGAAGGTAACAAGCCGATTTGAGCGCATATCCTCAGAGGGAGATCGGCAGACCAGCAAACTCCATCATGGATCGAACCATGTCCAACAAGGTCCGATTCCTCCTTTCAGATACACCATTATACTGTGGTGTTCCAAGAGAAGTCCATTGAGAGAGAATCTCATTCTCCCCAAGATATATCAGAAACTCATTGGAAAGGTATTCACCTCCTCAATCAGATCGAAGAGTTTTAATACACTTCTCAGTTTATTTTTCTACCTCATTTCGAAATAGTTTGAACATTTCAAACGACTCCGACTTATGCTTCATTAAATAGACATACCCATACCTCGATAGGTCATCTATGAAGGTTATGAAGTAGAAATATCCATCTCTTGCACTTGTGCTCATGGGTGCACATACATCAGAATGTACTAAACCCAAGAGTTCACTAGCTCGCTCACCTTTTCCAGTAAAAGGTGACTTGGTCATTTTACCAAGAAGACAGGACTCACAGGTTGGAAGTGATTCACAATCACCTACTTCAAGAATTCCTTCTTGAGCCAACCTGTTTATCCTGTTCTTATTGATATGACCTAGCCTACAGTGCCAAACGTAGACTTCTGACACATTATCTATTCTAGGGCATTTACCGAAGGTTTGAACCACATTAACAGGTTGTGATAGAAAGTAAATTCTATTATAAAGTTGTCCAATAAACATTGTAACACTATTCAAAATGATATTGCAAACATTTTCTTTTATTAAAAATTGATAACCGTTTATGGCCAAAAGGCCTACAGAAATAATATTTAATAAAAAGCTTGGACAATAGTGACATTCACTCAGAATTATATTTCGAGAATTGATTACAAGGTTCATGATTCCTAATGCTAGAATTGAAACTTTGCTTCCATCTCCAACATTCAGGAACCTCTCACCTTCATCAAATCTCCTACTGACCTGCAGACCCTGCATCAAATTGCAAATATGATAAGGGCTTTCGGTATCCAATACCAGGTAGTAGTATCACAAATGGAAAAGTTGCAAGGTGTTATCATATAAGTACCTTGCTTCTTCTTTGGCCTGTTCGGATCCAGTGAGGCAATGTATAGAGGACAGTTCCTCTTCCAGTGCCCCTGCTTCTTGCAAAAGAAGCACTCTGCCTGACTCTGGTCGGGCTTGCGCTTCTTGGTCTGACCCTGTGCAGACGTCCCAGCATGCAGCTGCACCTTCTTATTCTTCTTCTTCTTATTCTTCTTCCCTTTCTTAAAGGGTCGACGATCAGAAGAAGACCCTCCCATAACATTCACCGACTCCTTATGGAGCTGGTGATCCTTCTCAAAGTTCTACAGCAATCCCAACAAGTCGTGGTAGTTCACTGCAGGCTTTGTCATTCAAAAATGAGTAAGGAAGGGAAGGAAGGACTTGGGCAGAGAATTAAGGATCGCATCCTTACCGAGCTGCTCGTACAGGAGAAAACCCAGTTTACTTAGGCGCTCAATCATTTCGATCATGTACAGTACATGATCAGTGACTGAGGCTCCATCCCTCATCCGAGCATTGAAAATGGCACAACTAGTTTTGTGCCTTTCAACATCGTCAGGCGTGCCAAAAAAGTCGTTCAACATTTGAAACATCTCCTGTGGCTGGGTGTTCTCGAACCTGCGACTAAACTCATCATTCATTGCCGTCAGCATTATGCACCAGACGTTGGTGTGGTCATTGAGCCACTTCTGGTAAGTGTCTCGGACCATCCCTCTAGCGTTCAGGGCTAGCTCCTCAGGTGCCGGATCCGTTACTACATAAAAGATCCGCTCATGCTCAAGGATGATTTTTAATTTTCGATATCAGCTATCAAAATTAGGTCCCATGAGCTTGTCATTATCTAATAATGACCGGAGCGACAGGGTAGTGGCCATAGCTGCATAAAGGAAAACCAGACCTATATTAGTACATAAATTATTAATACTAAAGACTTGGACTTTAGTCTAAAGTTTCTCCCAGTATTTTTACGAATTGGTAGCCTCAACTTCCAATTCGAAGAATTACTTTAATTCCTTAGTGGGTACTAGAATCCACAGACTACACACGAGCCCAACTTTAGTTGGTCAACTCATGTACATCTATGGGTAGGTTCATAACCAGTTGTTTCTTTAAACAACTTCTAGTAATTAATTTTGCCCCAGAACCTAATCAGTAGGCTTTGGCCTCCACTGAAAAATCTGGTTAGGTCCAACCATTAACATGATTTGATTTGGTGAATCAGACCAATAAATGATCAAGCCCGACTTTGGTCGGCCAACCTAACCACCATCAGAAAGATTCAAACCAAATTATCATACTATGAATGATAATTCCATTAGTCAATAAGCACCAGGCCTTTGGGCCTCCAATGATTATTAAACTAATGGACTTATTATCACTCACTTAATGGGGGGCTATGACTTAGTTATCAATATAACTTAATCATTTTTAGGACCTAATAAATTTTTTTTTTGAGGATTTTATTAAAGAATAGATGAGAAGAAAATATCCAGCCAATTTCAATCCTCCCACTGACTTCACCAAATCAGATTAAAAAGGATTTACTTAAAGCTGGCATTAGGAGCACCTAAATCAGTCAAATTGATTTATCTAATGACATGGGTGAGCCCTAATCACCAAGTGATCTAATCAAAATCTAATTCACCAGGTTGGCCAAGTAAGTGAGATCAGTGGTGGGGATAAGCAATTAACTCGTCAGAGATCGAATCACTAGAGTAGCTCCAACTTAAAAATCACTGGTCAAACTGCCAAACTTACCTTAGACACCAACCGATTCATTAGTTTTAATTTGATCAACTTAGTAAATAGGGTTCCACCGCGTAGCCATGAATTAAGTCCATCTTGGTCTAGTTAAAGACATGGACCCATTCAACTACAACTATTGGAGTTGAGTCTAGAGTATCCTTGACCTAAGCTAATTCAACTTTTGATTAGATTTGATCAATTACTCTAATTTAGTCCATTTCTTTAAGCTAACCTTAGGTCTAACCCAATATGGACCTAATCCATCTAACCCATTGATCCACAAGTTTATGCAATTGTCTTAGGTCTTAATTCACAATTCTAGACCTACTAGACAACATTTAATTCTTTTAATTAAGTATTTGGACTGATGGGTCAGGATTTGGTATTTCGAAAATAATTTTCAAATTTGAAAGGTTTTATTTTCTGTTCACCAAATATGTTGACTTATTACACAAATATATCAGCACATTTCATAAATAGCAATCTTATTGCTAATTACATAATAGAAAATAACTCAATCAAAATAAATCATGAATATTCTTTTCACTGCTTCATCTGCATGGGATATAATCACATCAGTACCTCTACCGCCATAGGAGACCCCATCTTTTGGGAAGAGAGGGCCTTTAAATCCTACTTTTCTCCTATGACCGGACAGCCATGGTGTTGCCCAGCTATGCAACCCAAGAGGGGGGGGGGTGAATTGGGTTTCTAAAAATTTTAAGCCCAACAGATTACTTATGAAGAACAAAACAAAGACTTTAAATCAATATTAATTACCTAAAGCAGTATTGCAAGGATATAATAAAGAAATAAGATAAAGCGATAAAGCACACCACAAACACAAGGATTTATAGTGGTTCGGTGCTAACCTTGCACATACATCCACTCCCCAAGATCCTACTTGGGAATTTCAATCCACTATCCTTTGTATTCAACCCGAATACAAAACGTCGGAAACTCCGACACTAGCTATCCCAAGCTAGATCACTTGTTTCCCGAGTACAAGTAAACCCAAAACACTCCAATTTCAGGTTCGGATCAACCTTTCCTTGTTTTGGAAATCCTCCAAAAACAAGAACAAAAACTCACAAAGAGTTAGAAAATTTTGAGCACAGATTAATACAATAACAGCTCCTTAAATGAGCGAATATAACAATAAAAGCTTTACTCAAATGAAGAACCCCTTTTTTGGATTTTCTCAAAGTGGATGAACGCTTGAATGCTTGAGAAGAGGTTGATTGTTGATTGAAGATCTCTTGAAAGCTTTGAACGATCTCTAGATCAAGGTTGAAACAATAGACGTGAAGAATTCTCTCCTTGAAAGCTCTTGCTTTTCTCTTTCACACTCTCTCTGGTATATTGTGGATCCTCTCTCTTTTTCTTTTTAGATTTTTCGTTGATCTCAGGCTTTTTCTTGCAAATTTTGGATCCTCTCTTCTATTCTTCTCTCTTTGATCTGCCGATTGATCTTCTTCTTCACAGATTGTTTCTCTCCAATTTGATCTGCTATTTAAACTGTAATTTCTTTCACCATTTTAAGCATTTTGTAGCATTAGAAGCAAGAGAAAATAATTTAGGTAGATAAAGAGCCGTTAGAGCAATTTTAGGAAGCATAAATGGCAATTAAAATGGGCAAAAAAATAGCCGTTGCTGATATTTCCCATCGCAGGGGTCGACTCATGAGTCGACTCATGCATCAGGAGTCGACTTCTGTTGCACAGACCAGAAGGTCTGATTTCTGGATTTTTCGGCTCAAATCAGCAGAGGTCGACTCATGAGTCGACTCATGCCTTGTGGGTCGACTCATGAGTCGACTCACAGGTCGTGCCAAGTCAAAAATCCAGCGTGCCATGGAAATTTTTTGCGTGCCAATCAGCTCACAGTGCCATGAGTTGACTCATGAGTCGACTCATGCACTTCAAACCTTCATAACTTCAAAAATATAAGTCCAAATATAATGAAAATTTCACCAATAGTTTACAAATCATTTGCTCTATCAAATGATACTATCAAATCAGAATTTTAGTGAAATTATGATTTTGCCCTTGAAGAGCATAAGGACTTTTTCATTTTAAAATTATTTGTATCCCTTCAATCTGCTTTGTAATCATCAAAATCAATCTAGGAGCAACAATCTCCCCCTTTTTGATGATGACAAAATATTTAAACAAAAATATTTATATTAATGCATTAATTTCAAAAGAATCCATTATAGGTGAATATGCTTGAAAAGAGTATGATTCTTTTGGCATGTAATATAAATGCAAAAATAGTTTGTCCATTTTCTTAAAGATTTGAAAAGGGTATTAGATCATTTTGAGTTTAAGATATATCAGAGCAAGAGAAGAATAACTTTTGCAATGTATCAGAGCAAGAAAAATAATTTTTACAATGATATCAGAAAAGATTTTACAATGTATCAGAGCAAGAAAATTTTATAATATATCAGAGAAAATTTCACACTGTATTAGAGCAAATGTTAGAGAAAATTTCATACTGTATCAGAGCAAATATTATAATATATCAGAGAAACTTTCTCACTGTATCAGATCAAATTTTATCATGTATCAGAGCAAGTTAAAAGAAATTTTAGGGTGTATCAGAGTAAATCAAATTTCTTAAGTTGTATCAAGGTAAATAAAGTTTCAAAAGATGTATCAGAGCAAGTTTGAATTTTGAAATATATCAGAGCAAAAAAAAAAATACTTATTTGCATTGTACTTAGATTTTGCTTTTGATGGATGGCTTTTTGTTTAAGTTCTGTCTGATACCAAATTTCGATACCAAATTTCTCAAAGTTTTGTTTAATTTCTCCAATATTTGTTTCCCAATATATTTTTTAATCTTCCAATTTTTGTTTAATTTCTCAAGTTTGGTTTAATCTTTCAATTCTTATTTTTGTTTAATTTCTCCAGTTTGGTTTAATCTTTCAATCTTTGTTTTTCTTTAATTTCTCTCCCTTTTTCTCATAATTTAGGGTTTTGCCTTTTTTTAATTTTAATTTTTTTTTTGTTTAATTTCTCTCCCTTTTTGACATCATCAAACATAGTTAACTCTTCCTTTTTCTGAAACATTCTTTAATTTCTTCCCCTTTAGAGTTTTTCACAGATGTTTGCTCCCCCTTAATATAGCAATTATCAACAGCAAACAAGAACAAGGAGAAGACAATATTTCCACAAGAAGAAAATATATAACCAAAATATGATCGATATCATTACAAAGAGGTAGAAATATAGGTAAAAGATGATTCCATTAATATCATAATTGTTTCAATACATAAAATTCAACCAGCTAAATGTCAATACATGGCCCCAAGGTATAGATCCTAGAACAAGACACTAACACCTAGGATCTAGTAAAGATCAAGATAAGTCAATGATCGGAGTCATCAGATATAAGGTGAGGAGATGATGGATCAGAGGTGCGTCCTCTACCCCGTCTACCTCTGCCACGAGCAGGAGAGCGAGATGAACTGGGTGGCTGAGAACTCTGAGATGCTAGGGCTGATACCATGAGTCTGATAGAATCAAGTACGTTCAGTGCTCTGGAAACAGATTGAAGCAGAGCAGTGAACTGGGTGGTAGCATGCTCACTCGATCCTCGGATTTCTTTCCTCAGTAATTCATATCTATCTTCTAGTGCTCCTCTGAGCCTGCCAGCCTCTGCAGTGAGGTCTGTGACCTCAATAGTAGACTCCTGTGGCTGGGGATGGGCCAATGCAAGGACTTGCCCCTGCAAGTCAAAAACTCTGCCAGTCAGTCTCCAGACTGTGTCCTCAAGCTGCTGTATCCTGATGGACTGATCTGAAATCATCTGAAACACAGTGGAGATGTGGGGAGTAATGGTCTGATCAGAAGAGGTAGCTCCAGGTGCAAAAGAAGTACTACCCCACTGGCTAGACAGCAAAGAAGCCACACGCTGAGATATATGCTCGATCTGATCGTCAGCCAGTCTGAACTCTGAATGAGGTGCTCTGCTCTCTGGCTGATACACTGGTGTGGGCATCCTAGTAAACTCAGAAGGGCCAGCCTCAGTATCAGGAATGAACTGGGTATCTGGTGAAGCTGCCCTGAAGTCATGTACAGGAGAAGATGGACCTTCTTCTTCTACTCTGCCTTCAGTTCTGTCTTCAGCTCTTTCCTCAGCTCTCTCCTCAGCTCTTTCTTCAGAGCCCTTGATCCAACCACCAACAGTCTTTGTAATTCCCATTCGGTGCAGGCTGTGTTGGTTGAAAGTGTCCACATGTGAGAGCTTGGTAGGTGTCTCCCCCTCACAGCTAACTCCAAACCTCCTAAATACTCTAGTAAGGGCCATACCATAAGGCAAGTGTGCCTTGGATCTGTTCAAAGTTTCTCTCATGGCCTCTATCATAAGTGCAGGGAGGTTTAGGGGGGTCTGAGTGATGATATGAAACATGACACATACATCTCTGCCAGATAGTAGATCATGCCTACCACTCCTAGGAAAGAAGAGTTTTGTTACAATCTGATGCAGGACCCTCATCTCAATGGATAATAGCTTTGCTTCCAATTTGTTTAAACTTCCTGAAAAAGTTTCTCCTAAGATAATTCTGATCCCTTCTTCTTTAATTGGGAGTTCCATATATGAGTATCCTTCACTAGGCAACTGAAGTATATCTCCCAATATCCTAGAATCCAAGCATATGTCAATTCCCTTACAGTTGAAGTTACTGACCCGTTTCCATAATGTAGGTTCTGGTAGAACTCTCTAACAAGGTCAACATAGGTGACTTCCTTAAGAGAGCAATAGAGTTCCCATCCTTGATTTTTGATCTTGGTAGCAAAAGTAAAGCCTTCTTTCTCAAAGAACCAAAAATCTATATTTTTCCCGGTTTCTACTTTTCTATCAGAAAGAGGATTTACACTGGGGCTTATGGAGGATTGAGAGAGACCTTGAGCAGGTACTGAAACTGAAGTGGGAGCAGTTGAAGACTGAGCATGCCTTTTCTTTCGGACAATATCTTCAGGCTCACGGATTGATTTCCTTCTTTGGGGAAGCTTCATCTTTGGAGCCATATCCAATAAAGTAGCAGACAAGAAGACTTGAATTTAGAGGAGGAGGAATCACAAGAGAGTAAAGAGGAATTTTAGTGGAGAAAAGAAGTGGATTTTGGAAGTTCGGTGAAGTGCTAGGGCACGTTCCAACTGCGCCAAGCAATGCGAGAAAGCACGAGAAATCTCTTTTCCAAGGAGGCGATTTTTGGTGGAGAGTAGGAGGGAGAATTGCCTCGAGATAAATCCTTGGTTTTGGAGCAAGAAAGAGTTGGAAAGAACGGCTTTTGGAAGGAAGACGATGAGAAGATGAGTCATCTCACAAATAGGGTTCCCGTTTAAAAACAATGAGCCCGTGGGAAGTTTGTGGGATTTACAAGTTTGCCATTGAGTCGACTCATGGGGGTCGACTCATGAAGTTCAGAAATTCAGAAAAAATGCAAATAAATTCCAAAAAAATTAGAAATTTTGGGAGAAGGAATTTTGCTCAATGATAAGTTTTTAGAGTGATAAATCTGAGCTTTTGGGACCAGGATGGATGTTGAAAATTAAGCTCTAATCAATTCTTTGAAAATTGAAAAATTTTAAGTAAATGGATCTAGAATTCCTAGATTTCTCCTAATTTCACAGAATCTATCCTCACTAAGGGCCTTTGTAAAGATATCGGCTAATTGATTTTCTGTGCAAACATATTCAAGAATTACATTTTTGTTTTGAACATGTTCTCTTATAAAATGATGTCTTATTTCAATATGTTTGGATCTTGAGTGTTGTATTGGATTTTTAGATAGATTTATGGCACTTGTATTATCA